>NC_087200.1:108153278-108238278 GCF_015104395.2 Macrobrachium nipponense | reverse complement strand
GTAAATTACCCAGTAATTACACAGCTGATTACCACAATGATAGGAGGTGGGATGCATTGACATATCTACCCCAGAACATTAACATGGTAATGAATTTAGCAATAGAAATGATTGCTAACACGGAAACAACAAAGTTTGTTGTTTCCTTACCTGATAGGGGAGCCTGGAAGTACTGAGTATTTGGAGTAACCCTTCAGTCATGTTTACTTTTAATGGTTATGTAATGCTTCTCTCTTTTTTGTTTTGTTTTTTAAGGTGATAGAATTTTTAATCTGGTTGATAGTGGTACTGTGGCCTGGGCAGGGGTAAATTTGTGTTCTTTGCTAGCATTGGGATCATCCTTAGCTGCAAAATCCCCACTAACGTAGCAGGCTCTCTGGTTTGACATTCGTCTTATCTAGTAGAGGTGCGGAGGTATTGCCGTGGAGTGCCTGCTATATTAGTGGGGATTTTACAGCTAAGGATGATTGCTATGGCTAGCACAGAACACAAATTTACCCCTGCCCAGGCCACAGTACCACAATCAACCAGATTAAAAATTCTATCACCTTAAAAAAAAAAAAAAAAAAAAAAAAAAAAAAAAAAAAAAGAGAGAGAACCATTCCCTAATCATTATAAGTAAACATGACTGGAGGGTACTCCAAATACTCAGTACTTCCAGGCTCCCGTGACTCAACACCCTCCTGTCAGGGCAAGAAGAAAATAGGAAAGGAGACTTGCTCCCTACATTTCCTCCCCAAACACCACGCTACCTGCTGTAAATGGACCCAAGGTACTGCACGTGTCATAAACTGTCTCTATGTTGTGTAGATAATGTGAGGCGAAAACAGATATTGCATTTCCAGAAAGTCATTTGTAGACAAGAGGGATAAATTATGTCTGAATGCCAAAAAAGTGGTGAATGCCCTTGTTTCATGTGCTTTCACATACAAATGAGAAAAATTCACTCCCAACTAAGGAAAGTGCATCTGAGTGAGATCACTACGAAAGATTTCCAGGCCATTCTTCAAGAGAGGGCATGAAGGGTACTTTAATGAACACCACAGATTGTTCGAAAGACCACCACTTCCCTCTGTTCTGTGAAGGTAATATTTAAGTGCCCTCACAGGGCATAAAGTTCTTTCCTCCTCATCTGGGCCCAAATGATTAGACACTTGATGATAAAAGATCATGACCATGGTTGAGAGGGAGTCTCATTCTTTACTAAGAAACCCAATGAAAATGAACATATGTACTACATTTTCCTGGGAAAAACCATCTTTCCTGTCTAAAGCATGGACTTCACTAACATATTTTGCTGTTGCCAAACCAACTACAAAATGTCTTTCTGGTTAAACCTATTAAGGAGATAAAATGAATGGGTTCAATCTGCAAACCTGACAGCCATTTAAACACAATGTCTAAATTCCAGGATACCAAAGAAATTTTTTTATGATTAGTGGTATCAAAGGATTTAATATCTGACAAATCTTGATCCGAAGACAGATCTTTACCCGTGTCTGAATAGCAAGCTTAGCATGGCTGTGTATCCCTTAATAGTTAAAGTAGTTAACCTTCTAGACTTAAGGTATGACAAAATCTGCTATCTCCACTATAGAGATATTAGTAGAGGAGATATTGTGTCTTTTACACCACGAGCAAAAGATGGTCCATTTTACCTAATAAACTTTGTCTGAAGATTGTCTTCTGGACTTGGCAATAGCTTTTCAAGCTGATTTTGAAAAGCCCATCTTTTCAAGTAATTTCCTAACAGTTGTAGCCTGTTAGGACCAGAGTATACAATCCCTGATGGATCCACCTGAAGTGGGGTTGTCTGAGAGGCTGCAGTTTTTGAGGAAGTAACCTTGGGAAATCCGTTGGCAGCTTGAGGTCTGGAACCACTCCTTTGCTGGCCAAAAGGGGATATGAAAATCATTGAAACATTTCTGTGAGACCAAATCTTGTTTATTGCTAGTCTCATCATATTTAGGGGAGGTAAGGCATACGTTTCTTTATCTGACCAACCTTATAAGATTGGATACGTTGCCCATGCTCAAGGGTCCAGGACTGGCAAACAGAACAATGGGAGTCGATAGTTTTTGGATGTTGTTAAAAGGTTCAATACTGGTTTCCTCCACAGTCCAAAGGTCTAAAAAGACCAGTGGATCTAATGTCCACTCTGTAGGAGGGACTTGCTTCTAGCGGCTCACATCATCCCCCAGAACATTCAGTTCCCTTTGATAAATCTTGTTACTAACCTTCCACTACTTTGCACATAGAGAGAAAGAGTGGTTCCCCCTTACTCTGTGTGCAAGACAGGGCAGTCATGCTGTCTGAGTGGACTGTCACTGCCTTGTCAAAAACTTCCATGGCAAAGAATTGGGAGACCTGGATGTACCAAAATCAACTCTTTCAATTATGTGCCGTGATTTTTGCTACTGGGACCTAGTCCCAGGTACTTCAAGGGAGACACCCCCAACCTAGATCTGGTGCGTCTGAGAAGTCTATGTTGGGGCTCAAAGGAAGGAGAGACTTTCCCTCCATCCGCCTTCCTTCATAATTACCACCATAATACGTTCTATTTCGGGGTGATTGGAAAGATGAACGAATCTGTGAGATCTCTTATGTCCCAACTGGCCTTTATACAATACTAAAGAGGTCTCATATGTAATCTGTTTATGGTTATGAACTGCTCTATTGACATTAAGGTCCCTAAAAGGCTCATCCATTTGTTTGTAGAGCAGGATTTGAGCACTAAAAATCTCTCACTGTCTTCTGGCATGACTATTCGTTTCAGGGATGAAGACGCCTGATAACTCTGAGAGTCCATCAGAATTCCTAAATAAAGAATCCTCTGAGCAAGAACCAGATGGGATTTCTTTAGGTTAATGAGAAGCCCCAGTTTTTATAAAAAGGAGAGTTCTTCGAAGGTCCTCCGCACATTTCTGTTCCAACTAGGCTCAAAAGCCAATCGTCGAGGTGAGGGTTTTTCTGATTCCCATGAGATTTAGCCACTTTGAGAGGGAATCGAACATAAGGCTCTGAACTGGAAGACCCTGCCTTCAAAAACAGATCTGAGAAATTTCCTGGATCCCAGATGGATTGAAATGTGGAAATAGGCATTCAGCATATCGATGGACGTCATCCAATCTCCCTGGAGAATGGATGACATGACAGTTTGATTTGTTTCTATCTTGAATTTTGTCTTCTGTATGAAGATATTCAGAACACTGACATTTAGCATGAGTCTCCAGCCTCCTGAGGCCTTTGAAACTACAAACATTTGGTTGTAGAATCCCAGAGAATATATATCCCTTACCGCTTCTATTGCCCCTTCCTGACGAGGGCTGTGACTTCTGCTGAGAGAGCAGCAAACCTCTCTGTAAAGGGGATAGCATAACCCTCCTTTAGAACATTGATTATCCACAGCTCTGTTTTTTTTCTCTTCCTAAAACTCCCAGAAAAGGACCCTGGCTCCAACTTAAGTACAGAGGGCAGTCAGTTCATTCTCGGGCGGAAGTTCTTGATACTGACTTCTTAGTCCCTGAAACGAATAGTCATGCCAGAAGACAGTGAGAGATTTTTAGTGCTCAAATCCTGCTCTACAAACAAATGGATGAGCCTTTTAGGGACCTTAATGTCAATAGAGCAGTTCATAACCATAAACAGATTACATATGAGACCTCTTTAGTATTGTATAAAGGCCAGTTGGGACATAAGAGATCTCACAGATTCGTTCACCTTTCCAATCACCCCGAAATAGAACGTATTATGGTGGTAATTATGAAGGAAGGCGGATGGAGGGAAAGTCTCTCCTTCCTTTGAGCCCCAACATAGACTTCTCATATGCGCCAGATCTAGGTTGGGGCCATTTCCCTAGAGACCCATCCTTCCTTTGAGCCCCAACATAAACTTCTCAGACGCACCAGATCTAGGTTGGGGGTGTCTCCCTAGAAGTACCTGGGACTAGGTCCCAGTAGCAAAAATCACGGCACATAAATGAAAGAGTTGATTTTGGTACATCCAGGTCTCCAATTCTTTGCCATGGAAGTTTTTGACAAGGCAGTGACAGTCCACTCAGACAGCATGACTGCCCTGTCTTGCACACAGAGTAAGGTGGAGCGTGAAGGGAATCTGGTATACTAGATTGCGATCTAGAGAAGGGCCTTTACCTGCTACCTCAAAAGGGCTGTACTTGAAGAGGTGTTTTACAGAAGGAACTTTCTCCCTCGGGTGCCTAGAGGACTGTGCTAGATCTTGCATGCTTTTCTTAGGGTCAGTAGCTATACCCAGGACTGTCACCTGAGGAAACAAATGTTTGCGATCTACTGGTGAATACATACGAGCCACTCACTGACAAGATATGACTCCTTTTGATGTACATGAGCACCAAAGCTCTCTTTTCTTGACGATACCCATGGTGTCAAGTGAGGCTAACTTGAGGGAGCCATTCCTGATTCCCTTGTTATTACCAGGAGTACTGAACCAATCTGAAGCATAATCCTCATGCAAAACCAATGGATCCTTGATTTTGCAGGCCAAGGCACCAACCACCATATCTTGAAGCTCATTAACTCGAACGCCCTGAAGAGCCTTTTCAAAAGATGAGATAAGTCCAATGTGGAGAACATTACTCCTTTGCTTCCTTTTTTCTGCTTGGCAACCTTCCATTTCATTAAAGTTTTTCTTTGATGAAGACAAAACCATCTTAGGTAATCTTGTGGAGTCCGAGATATGGGGATCCATTAAAAATAAATAGAAGCTGGAAAAACATATCCTGGAAAAGTCATGAGCATGAACTTCAATAAAGAACCATATGTAGAGGTGGGAATTTCTTGATCTACTACATATTCATCCACAGAAGAAACTGGTAATAACGACACAAGTGCTGCAGTCTGAGGGGCCGAGGGAGCCTTCTTGAGTAGGCTCAGGTTACATTCCAGTTTATTCTGAATAGGGTTTTATGGGTGTCAGTCGTTGATGGAGCCTGAAGTTGAACAGGAGTCCTGACCAATGGAGAAGTCGAAAACTGCTGAACTAGTGAAACCAGGGAAGCAGGCATCCCTAGGCACTGAGAAAAGCAAGCTGCTCTGAGAGGCTCTTTGGGCTTCTTGCAAGGTACTGAGAGGATTGTGTCTCCACTGCTGCATGCCTCTTGGGCGGGTGTGACCTTTCTGAACGCGACAACAAATCATGAATATTCCCTGAGAGACCTTTCCAATGGCTTTTGGTTGCAGCATGGGATTCGTCAACAAGTTGAACTGAGGGGATGGCTGCCCATGGGCAGACCCCTCCAACCCCCCTTAGGCTTCCAGTTTGACTCCTCCCAGGTTTAGGGGAGTATGCCAGTGACCTTTGCCTGGGAGCATCGGGGGGACGAGGAGATGCCTCCTCCACTAACACTTGAGCCACCACTTCACTAGCAATATGCGCTCGAGCACTCAAAAGCACTAATTTTGTACATTAGAACTTTTAATTGAAGAGCCCAACTGGACCATGGGTTCTACTATCATTTTGAACCATAAGTCAACTCTTGATTCAAAGCTAGCAATGGGGTTGGGAGCAGAAGTGTTTGAGCCAGGCAAAGGAGGGGTAACTGTTAGAGGACTGTGAACAGGTGCAAGTCGTAGAAATAATAGAAACTTCAAAATCAGACTTCGTAACAATAGATTCATGGCCAGCTACTGACTTCATAGTTTCCACCATAGCAGTCGCTTTCCTAACTTTGTCTCTAGCCAATTTCTATTGCAGTCTCCCATTTCTTATCTGTATAGTCTACACATTCACTACACAGGCAGTCCCTGGTTATCAGCAGACTTGGTTAATGGCAATCTGATTTTATGGTGCCTGTCTAGCACCATAAAACCGGTGATTTACGGCGCCATAACATGCCTAAGAGAAGCGCCGTTAACTGTTATCAGTGCCATTAACTGAAACTTGACACCATAAGCCGCCAAGCTTCGGCTAATGGCTGTTTTTGCATAACAGTACCCCGCCGAGAACGGAACCCCCCCTCCCCCACCCCCGATAACCGGGGACTGCCTGTACCCGAGGTAAACAGAACATACCTGTCCCCTACAACCTGTAAAAGTTGAATGAGAACCGTAAGATTCTTTATTAAGTCTTGTATTATCTAAATCCGGAAGAAATTGAGTGACATGATTTAAAGTAAAAAAAAAGAAAAACAAATTCAAGAAAATAACCTTGTAATTTGCTACCAAATGTCTATAAAGACTCCTATCAGTATCTAAATTCACCAAAAAGGCTAACAATATTGGAATACTTCACCAAAGTTGATGAGAAACAACCAGTGAAGTATGAATTTTGGAATTTTAAGCTGCTGCAACAACCAATGTACTATAGGCATTAGCTAGCAGAAACAAACTGGGCTCCTTGCATTGTTCCTCTCTGTACCACCAAAGTGGGTGGGGCTCTTGTCACCTGCCCAAAACAATTAGCGCAACCTGCAAATTTCAACATTTTACCTGCCGAACGAGTGAAACTTTACCTATGTAATTACTGGGCATGTTACTTGTATAAAAAGTAAAATACAGCTTATCAACCTCTGGGTTTGGGACAGCCTCACACATGTCTAGACTTGAAAGGTCAACCCTCTTGCGCACAGGCCAAAAATATAAGCGTGTATGGTACACGACTTTTCCCCCAGCCCGAAAAAAATGCTCATGGAAAAGTTTTTGGATAAAATTCGATGTGTCCGAACAATAAGTGATATATGCTTCTATTTAGTGTTATTCTGTCGGCAAATGATTGAATTATTTCCTAAAGCAATCAGAACATCTTTACGAGGCTTAGAAATAATAAAAAGGATGTGATGAACATGAAATATTTAAGAAAAATCATAGATATTTCTTGGAAATAATCATGAAAAATATAATACTAATTAGGTTTGGGGAGTTTGTTTTATACCTAAATTGTGTAGAAATGTTTGATCTTTCATGTAGAAGCAATAATTTTCCTATAAATGTGTTTGCTAATGAGCTGTAATTGATTAAAAAATGCTATTTTTTTTACAGAGTGCAATTTTCTGATTTTCCAACCTACTTGCGTTGACGTTTTGTATTGTAGCTGAGTACGCTAGTGGCATCAAGTTTGCATTTTTTTCAGATTCTTCATCTGTCGACCCAATGGTGTCAACTACATTTTCTGTGATTGACGAGTTTCTTCCCCCCCCCCCGAAAATAACTTACATATGACATACCCGGCGCGTCATCTGTGCACCTACAGGAAAAAATTCATTGACGCGCTACGTGTCATCAGATCACGAGAGGGTTAAGTAACTATTTAATTTAATACTAATATATTATCCAGTGACAGATATGCACAGCTATCATTCTTAATGACCAACAAGTGCTCACACCACATTTCAGTCATAAATATGGTAAAAAAATAAGCACAATCTAATTTTACATACATGTGAGTGCTAACTAAACATAAATACAAACTTGTAATATGCATAATTTACAAAATCCTCCATAAATATTCATGCTGCTTGATGTTGTACCAATAACATATGAAAAATTAAATCACTGTCTATAAAATTATTTTGAGTTATGCTAACAATAAACCTCCCCTATGAATCTACAATCATACTATACTGATACAAATCTAAACTGGAGGCTTGGATGGGGTTGACAGTTAGCCACACCCGACCAATATTCCAATCTATGACTGGAATGTTTTGCGAGATTGAATATGTAACCTCTTTACATTCCATAGGAATATCCTTAATATTTTCTTTATCAAGATTATCTCAAGTCAGTTCAGATGGGGATGGTAGGTTTATATGGGCAATAAACTACTGTAGTCACAGTCACCCTGACATGAAAAAACATGACATTCTTCAAGTAACTCCAGACAGGCTGAATAAATAATTATTACAATTTTTTAATTAACTTATATTTTTCATAGCCAACAAACCTGCAGTATTAACATTAGGATAAATCTTCTGGTGCCAGCTGGAAACCAGTAAAATACAATAAGAATTGTTTATGCAAGGAATTGGTGGCATCTAGCATCTTTCAGCCCAGGGTTAACTGAAAGAGGAGTAGCTAGAAGCGGGCATAAAATGTTAAGACCGCAGTTTGTTAGCTATGAAAAATAAAAACTAATTTAAAATTTGTCACTTGTTCATACGCGGAACAAACCTGGGTCTTAACATTAAACTCACTCTTAGTAGCAGTTAAGAGAATCTTCAACTGACTATGGAGGTTTGGCACACCAGGTCAAAATTATGCCTCTGAACTGTTAGATATATGTGTATCTAACATTCAGACTAAACTGGGCTACAATACAATGAACAGATTCATTGCATAGGATTAAGTCAGAGCTATATCTGATCAGATAACTGATAAAAAAAGATACAAAATTGTCTTGCTAGGGGCACTGGATGAGCTACACAACTTGTTGAGCAGCCATCACCAGACCTGAAAAAAAAGTGTCCAAGGACTTGTGGACAATGTCCTTCTGGTATAGAGGTGAAAATGATTTGGCGAAGCCAGGAACCAGCAATCAAAATCCTATGAACAAACAAGTTCTTTTTGAATACCAAGGAGGATATTAGTCCTCTCATGTTGTGTGCTCTTGCATGCACAATATTGGCATTAGAAGTTGATGATGAGGAACAGGCATGCTTAATCATTTCACATAGCCAAAACAAAATGCTATTCTTGGACACATCTTTCTTGACCCAGCTTGTGCTAACAAAAAGTCTTTGGCACACCAGTCAGAGTTGTCGAGTCATTTTTCGATACTACATAGTGCTCTGATAGGACAAAGGAGTAATTCACCTGGAACATTGTCAATAAAATTCCCAAGGGAAGGAATGGAAAAGGAGGCAGATCTGTCATCATGAACCGCAGGATTTTTAGTTTGAGCAACATATTCCAAGACAAATTAGAAGGCTACAAACCCTTCCCCCAACAACTGGTATGTTTTACATCAAAAGCCAGGCCATGGAGTTCGCCAACTCTCTTCGATGAAGCCAAAGCTAGCAGGAAAACTGTCTTGAGGGTCTAGTCCCTGTCCAATGACTGCTGTCATGGTTCGTATGGGGCTTCAGTGAGACTACTTAACACCCGAGCCAGATTCCAGGTAGGAGGTTTGAGTTCTCTAGGAGAAAAACTGTCAGGTTCACAACTTTCAGATGAAGAACCAATCCCAAGGCAGCCCTGTAGCCCTTAATACCAGAAACAGAATGGTGATTTTCAGTTCTGAGGAAGATCAGGAAATCAGCTATCTGCTGAACAAGTTCCAAGTGGAGATGAATCCCATCGAAGACACCAATCACAGTGGATGGCCCATTTTCCCTGGTACACAGCTGAAGATCTTTTGAGGTAGCCACAGATCTGAGTTGCTGCTCTGCAAGAAAAGCCTCTCGCTCACAGGTGATATTGGATAGTCTCCAGCCGTAAAGAGACAGGGATCCTACCGATTGATGGTACCAATTGACAGTATCTCTCTACATGAGGTTGACAGAGGATATTGTGCCAAGGGGATACTTCTCTTGGGACCACTATGAGGAGAGATAGCAGATCTGGAAACCACTCTGCTTGGGGCCAAAAAGGAGCTACTAGGTTCCCTCTTGAGACTCTGGTAAACCATTAATCTGTTCAGGACAAGATGGATCAGGCCAGGGGGGGGGGGGGGGGGGGGGGGGGGGGGGGGGGGGGGGGGGGGGGGGGGGGGGGGGGGGGGGAAGGGGGGGGGTGGGGGGGGGGGGCGCACATGTCCAGGTTGTCCCAATAATGTTGAAGGGTGTCTTCTTCTACAATTGCCAAAAAAAAAAAAAAAAAAAAAAAAAAAAAAAAAAAAAAAAAAAAAAAAAACAAAAAAAAAAAAAAAAAAAAAAAAAAAAAAAAAAAACAAAAAAAAAAAAAAAAAAAAAAAAAAAAAATAGAACACTGAACAATAGACCTCTAGCTTCCTGTTGAACCTTGTTGCAAAGAGGTCTATTATTGGTCTCAAAAAAAAAAAAAAAAAAAAAAAAAAAAATTGCAATCTCCTGATGCAAAGACCATTCTGTCCTTAGAACCTATCCCAGATGACTTAGCTTGTTGACCACTACATTCTTTTTCCCTGTCATCGCATTTCAACCAGCTTTCTGGAACGGATTAGACAAGGGAGGAGAAATTTGAATGACCTGAAATAAAGACCTTCTGAAATAGTTATCCTGGCCCGAAATCAAGGAATTTGCATGATTTAGGGCTGAGTCTGCATGACTAGAGCATGGTAACTCAAGAGATGTTTTAAAGTCCTTCCTCAGTCCCAGCAGGACTGGGGTTCTATACCTGTCTGGGCGATTGCAGGAGGAGTCACAGTCTTCTTACAAAGATTACTGAACTTGCAAATGAGATCAATAACCTCTGCATAAGAAAAAAGAAACTCTTGATTCTCCAAATCATCTGTGTCCTGGACACAAGCATCCCTGTCTTCCTCCTTCAAAGGATCTGCAGGGTTCAGTACTGAAAGCATAGGATCCTGCAGGGTTCAGTATTGAAAGCATAGGATCTATCAGGCCATAACACTCTTGCAGGAGCATGAATGCCTGAAGTGGAGGAAAGAGAGAGGTCTTGATCACTGACTTGAGACACAGAAGTGCATCATCCCAAAGCCAGGAAAAGTCACGTCCCCTCAAACATGAGAAAGCGAACGTCGGCTGTGCTCTCCTAGAAGATCACGATGTGGAACATTGTCAAAGTGAAGAATGGCTGGGTTTTGGGATTGCATCATAAAAACCAAAACACACTCGCATAAAAACACAATCAAGAGAACACAGGTAAAGGTAAAATCTGACTTTAAGGAGGAGAGAGCGTAAGAGAGATTCTCTGAAAGGCAGTAGAAGAAAAACTAATACATCGGGAGGTTGAAACTGGGTCACTGGCCTCCGTCTACCTCTATCTCTGTGACAGAAGCCAGATGCCACCAATTCATTGCATAAACAATTCTTATTTTTTGCCAGCTTCCAGCTGATGCCAGATCTGTCCTAAAGTTAAGACCCAGGTTTGTTCTGCATATGGAAAATTATAGTTTTGCATTATTTCAATAGAACAATCAAGGACTCATAATTTACATTGCTGGAGCAATTTGCTTGCAAATACTAGACAATGCAATTACAACAAAGGGTAAAACATACAAAACTGCAAAGATAAAAGCTAGATATAACAACACAAAACAACACTGATTGAATGCAATCACATCCAAAAGAAATAAGGGCAGACATTACCGAATACACTCGCGTAACAAGCGATCTTGCATATCATGCGACCCCCAAATTTTTACCCTTAAAAAATTATTTTATCACATCTCACATATCATTTGAGTTAAATTTACGAGACCAAATAATAATAGGCTAACCTCTTTTCCTCCTCTTTATCTATTCCTTTTTAGTTAGGCTAACCCCTTTTCCTCTATCTCTTAATCTATCCCATCTTCTCATTAAGTTTAAAACAGTAAAACAGAATGCTAAAAGTATACATAGTTAGTAATAATGTATTTATTTTGAAAATGCATAAAGCCAAAAACAGCTGATTTGCTATGAAAAACCAATACCATAACAACAGCCTTTTTGCTCACATTTTAAACATTGTACGATAGTAAAAAATTACCATAGTTATATTTCATATGACGTTAAGGAGAATAAGACTGATATATTTTTACATTACTATATCCTTACTCGATATGGATAAAATATCAGCAAGGGTATATACTGCTAAATTTAATCTAAGTTTTAGCTGAAGTTGAGGAGAAAATGTTGATCTGCTAACGACTATTATCATGCATCGGCAATGTGGATGAAACTACCGCAAACTTCTGTATAATACAATCAAACTCGACCGTAAACAAAATTTGAGAGAAATGTGTTTTAATCAAAACATTAGGCATGAAAGAAAACATTTCACTGTTTTTACTCCAATAAAAGATAAATATGTAAAGCTCCTAGTATTCTGATGAGATAAAGTGAAAATATCAAACAGAATCTGTTGATTTTTGTTTACGTAATAAACATGCCCTCAGCGTCATCTACTAACGAAAAAAATATATAAATTTCGTTCACAAACAATACGTTTCTAGTGATTATTACATACTCGAATTTTATATCTCATGTAAATTGTGACCCCCTAAAATTAGCTCCAAAATTAGGATTTCAAAAGTAGCATGATATGCGAGCATATACGGTATATTATATTTATATAAGTGAATTCATTTGTAACTGGGCTCAATTCCTCCCTCAGTAATTTCCCTTCACATTAATGTTCAACTTGTATGTATGTATAAATACATAAAACAATACATTTTATATTGTATATCTACGTGTTATCAAACTATTTGCAAACCTTTTCAAAAAGTCAAACAGAATTCTAGGAATTGCTGCTTCCTCTTATTAGGTATTATGATTAGAAACCAGGCAAACAATAATTATAACCATATAATTTTATTACTATTACTACTATCATATTGTCAAAGAATCAATAATCACTTGAACCATTCCTATTCAATTAATAATAAATATTGAGCTTGGAATAAATTTAAATACCAAATATGATATCCAAACCATCTTACAGAAACCTTACCCTGGTGATTAATAAGAATGACAGGATTTTAGTATTCCAAGGGAATACTGATTTAGCAGCATTGCATTCCACCTAGGTCACCCAGCAGTTATTACTTGAGATTTGTTGAAGTAAAGTCAACTAAATTGTAATCCTTAAAGACTATAAAGATTAGAGACATTAAAGAAATTCAACCATAAATTAGTTTACTGCCATGAAGAAGCAGTTTAAGTCTTAACAAAAGAATTTATTACCTTAGGAGGGTGAAGAAGAATATTATGAAGACTGGGTAGTCGTTTAGCAATTGTTCTGGCAACTACATTTTTCCGTCCTTCACTTGAATCACTATCACTGGACTCAACAGAAGTGGACTGCTGCAACCTAGAAAATGTTCAAGGATCTCAAGAATAATTGTTGACACACTGAAGGTATTTAGCCCACATTCTATCCACTAAGCTTTTTATTATGAGACAACAGTTCACAAACCTAAAGTCACAGGCCAAGTGCAAGGCAATACAATGTACAGGCAGTCCCCCGGTTATCGGCAGACTTGGTTAATGGCGATCTGGTTAATGGCGATCTGGTTTTATGGTGCTTGTCTATGACCGTAAAATCGGCGATTTATGGTGCCATAACGGGCCCAAGTTTCAGTTACCGGCGCCATAAGGTGCCGAAAATAAGTTTTATGGCACCATAACATAGCTAACAGAGGCACCATTAACGCCATCATGGCACCATAAATCGTCGAGTTTCGGTTAATGATGGTTTTCGCTTATCAGCACCCCACATAGAACGGAACGCCCGCTCATAACCGGAGACTGCCTGTACCTGATGATCGCTGGGTATCATATAGGCCCGTGTATAAGGCAACTTGGCATATAAGACGAACCCCCATTTTTCATGTAAAATTGTAGGTTTAGAGATATGTTTGCCGTAACAGACAAAACCTAATTTCTCAAAGTACATAACTGAATCAGCTTATGTAAGTTAGTTGGTACATAAATAAAACCAATAATTATTGGAATTACCGTAACAAAAAAATAAAATTGGTATCTCCACAATTTTAAAATGTTCGACAAAGCTAATAATTAAAAAAATACTTATGTATTCGCTAGGGAAAAATATATGGTAAACATCACAACAAATGTTCAATGCCTGTGACGTCACTGTCAGCGGATCAATACCCGTTGGCCATGAAAATATTTCTTTAAAATTGGATTGAATCTTGATATTAAGGATAACCGGGGGAGAACCACAGATATCACAAAACACTAGTTTGATTATAAAGTACCGTCAAGGAAATATCGGCATTTAGTAAACAGCAGGCCTTGAAAGTCGAGCACAACTTGGACAATAAATAACGAGCAGACTGCAAAAGTTTTCGAGGCAAAAGCACCATCTGAAACTGGCAAAAATACACATGTATGTACTTCACTTATTTACTACATTTATAAATAAGTACCAGTAATTTTTTAGCCCAGCTATGATAATTTACAAACGAAACGTATCTTTGAATTTAGTTCCATTCAGTAACTAAAGACATTCACTACATCGGTTAAACGAAATCAGAATGTAAATGGCCTATCGCTCTTTTCATATTACAGTCAACCCCCCCTATTCGAGGACTCACCTTTTCACGGATTTTTCAATGAACCGTATATAACCTATTACATTTGTGGGAAATTCGCCGGGAAATTCGCCTATTCGCGATATTTTTCACTGTGAAATATTCACAAATTACTGTTCTTTCATATCATTTTCATGCCTAAATGTACTTTTTGGATTAAAACTAATAAAATATGGGGCATAAGCATTTTTAGAGGGGTTTTAAGTATTCACAGATTTTAGCTATTCATGGGGTGGGGGTTGGTGGTGGTGGTCTGGTACACATCATCCGCGAATACGGGGTTCTACGGTATATAATACGATTACATCGGTAAAACGAAACCATAATGTAAATGGTCGATCACTCTTTTCATATTACAGCCAACCCCCCCATTCGAGGACTCGCCATTCGGGGATTCACCTATTCATGGATTTTTCTATGAACCGTATATAACCCATTACAGCAGTACCCGGCTTACGACAGGTTTGGCTTACAACATTCCATGGTTACAACGCTTTTCAATTATATTCATCAGAAATTATTTCCAGGTTTAAGGCACATGTTTCAGGGGTTACGCCACTTACGATGCTGTTCTGGTGGAAGAAATATGACTCCAAAAATGCAAAATAATAGATATTTGAAGGCTTTTTGATGAAAAATGCAATAAATATGCAGTTTACATAGCTTTTAATACACCCAAAAAATTAAAAGTAAGGTTTTCTTAGGATTTTTCATGATTTTCCAGCTTACGACAATTTTCGGCTTACAACACATCTCAAGAACAGAACCACTGTTATAAGCCGGGGACTGCCTGTATTTCCGGAAAATTTGCCTATTTGCGGTATTTTTCACTGAGAAATGTTCACAAATTACTGTACTTTCATATCATTTTCATGAATAAATGTACTTTTTGGATTAAAACTAATAAAATATTGGGTATAGGTAAGCATTTTTAGAGGAGTTCCAAGTATTCGCGGATTTTAGCTATTCATGGGGCGGGGGGTTGGTGGTGGTGGTCTGGTACACATCCTCTGCAAATACGAGGGTCTACTGTATATAATATGATAATATGGTAATAATAAACATGCAATGATTAGATACAGTAAAACAACAGCTTTATTAAAAGTATCATCTCTCTCTCTCTCTCTCTCTCTCTCTCTCTCTCTCTCTCTCTCTCTCTCTCTCAACAACAAGTAAAACATTTTTGCTCATTCTTCATGCAATGCAGATCCAAAGAAAGAATCCCTGTAAATTGAAGCTGCAGGTTACAGCAGGCGAAAGTTATATCCGGAACTGGCGAAATCACACTTGATGCTTATCCGCATAATCAAGTATTCTGCACGTTTTAAATACAATTTTGTTAATTTACCAGAAAAAGTATCTCCGAATTACATCCCTTCTAGCAGCTAATGGCAATGAAAATATAGATAGTACTCAACCATCTGAGATTTTGAGAATGTAAACAAGATTCAAATCCAAATGGCGTACGATGACAATGTTTACATTCTGTAATACGTTTAACTTTTACAAATGATAATTTTTTCAAAAAATATATAGCTTTAAAGAGCTTTTAGGTTTTAAGGATAGAGATTGTACATCTGTAACAAGGTGAGAGCCTGCTCATACTAACATCTAATTATGGTAATTATCCATGGTAATTATGGTTATTTTGTTGACAGTATCAACAGCGTTCCCCCGGTAGGGGGATGCGTACCAGAATCCCCCGCAAATAGCTAGATTCTGCGAATAGTTGAAACCCCTTTAAAAATGCTTAAAACTGCCTATTTTGTTAGTTAAAACTCAAGAAATACCCACAGAAAATGTTTATTCATGGTTTCTCAATAGTTTTATTGCAAAAAGTGCATTTTATAGAGAGAAAAAAAAAGGGAGGGGGGGGGGGAGAATTTTAACACAGTGAACATGCAAATTTCTTAGGAATAATGGGTAGATATGGTTGATAGAGAAATCCGCAAATACGTGAGACCATGAATGTCGAGAACGCGAATATAAATTTTCATTTAATCATTTCAACTTGATAGCACTTTTATTATATATTTTTCTCTTAACAATGCTAAAATAATTGCTTTTGTATTTAAAGTGACACCTCTTTATTTCTAACTGCTTGTTGGAGAACCTCTTACTGCCTGAAACTACCCTACTCAGGTGACAGCCTACTTTTCTTTGAGCCAAGGAGGGTAGAGAGAGTCCAGTTCAGCTCTGAATATCTTAAACAATAGCAAGTGGAAGCCTAGAACATTATTTTTCAACTATATTCTTCACTCGCAATGGAACATTAATTGCCTAATTCAAGCTGCAGTAGCCTCAAGCCATTGCCTCCCAATGACAGACGTCAAATACCAAATAATCACCAATGGATTTATTACAGCAGTTCAAGGATGGAAAGTCTTGAGGTATGTCACTTTCACTACGGCACCGTGATTTCGTGGCTTCAAGGTTTTCCCTAAGATTTGTTAAACAATCTATTCCTTGCATTCAGCCCTTATAAAAAATAAAGCTCACTAATTCAATGAATGCCCCAACGAAAGCAATAATTTTAAATTGCTTCTTAACATTATAACCGTATAAGCTTTTGTAGAATATGACTCAGCTCCCGTAAAATTTATATTTGAGATTATACTTTACCCTATATGTATAAGCCTGCAGCCATACTCATATTCATATTCAGCAGTTTCATTTTGGCTACTACAAAGTTCCTCTTATTTTTCGTAAGATATATTTTTGCCATAATCACTTATATGGATATTTAAATTATTCCAGTGTGACTAGCTTTTGCCGTCATAACTTCATTTCAGATTGTCTTTGTGTTTTCAATAATATTAATTCCCATACTTTTCATGGTTTTTAGTGATAGGGACAGAATTAGGGAGGTTTGGGAGATCTGGTGCCCGCAGTCTTCCTTGATTTAATAGACTCCAATCCATGTAACAATCAAGTAATTATCTATACAACTACCATCAGGACATTCATTACTATGTAACTTAATAAATTAGTTTTAGAGTTTAGTCCATGTACGTATTCATTCTCCTCCCTAGGATTTCTGTTCAAGGATCCACTGTAAATCCTTACTCCTAGAGTTTGAACACTAAATATGATGCTAATGATGCTCCCTAAGCATTAAGCAAACATTTAAACAAAATTAAAGTTACAGTAACTTCATTTAAAAGTTAGCTTGATGTATTACACTTAAAAAAATAAAAAAATGATATTGTTATGATACAATAAAGTTTCATACATACTTACCTGGCAGATATATACGATTAATGGCCCACCCAGCCTCCCCGCAGGAGACAGGTGGAAGAGAGAAAATATGATAGAAAACGGGAATGGTTCCTAATCCTGCCACCCAGGGCAGGACGGTAGATCACCTGACCTACCTGCAGCGTGTGCCGCGAAATTTGAATTTCTGTCGGGGACGACGGAGTCTTAGCTATGTATATATCTGCCAGGTAAGTATGTATGAAACTTTATTGTATCATAACAATATCATTTTCATAAAATCAACTTACCTGTCAGATATATACATAGCTGATTGACACCCTTTGGTGGAGGGTAAGAGACAGCTAACATGGAATAGACAGGTAAACAACATATGTTGTAGGTATAAATAAACCTTGGTTCCTATCTGATAGGTGGTAGACTTCATATGGCTGTTGCCAAGGAGTCTGCATCACCTCAAGAAACTTTTGCGAGATATGTGATCTGTGGCCAAGAGTTCTTGTGGGTCTGCCGATGGGGTCTTATCCACTTACTCGGCAGAGCCTAAAAGGTACTTGTCAATGGGTGCTAATCCACTTATATGACAATACACATATGCCTATTGGCATAACTAAGGAGCGCAACACCGATCCCGATCACCTGATCCTAACACGAGGGTTCGCGCTCAAATTGAAGAGAGTTATCCCCACACTTCTTTCAAAAACCCCAATAATTTCGCTAAGTTAAATAACTTTAACTCAAAGTTAAGGATCAGTGTCGGCTCCTTATCTCAGTAACGTATCCACAGAAACGTATAAACCAAAAGAGAAGGATCTCTCGTAGGTTAACTTGACATCCTTTGTGTAATGAGAAGTCAACACAGAGTTGCCTCTACCGTACAACACAGCTAATATGTCTTATATGACATATTGTTGTGTAAAGAACAAGAATTTGCAAAAGCGCGCACTTCCTGCGCTTTTAATTCTCAGCTGTTTGAAGGAATCAAGTCACTTATGAAGTGCTTAGGAGATCTCCATGTTTCAAAGAAGACCAGGGCTTTCTTGAAATGGATCTCTCCCGTCTGAAGCCTGAAGCCTGGCAGGAACCTCGCGCCTGGCTGGTGCTTCGCTCTTGGTTGGAGCCTAGTGCTTGTCTGGTACCTTTCGCTTGACTAGCGCCTCGCATCTGGTTGACGCCTCGCACCTTAGCTGGAGATTCGCGCCTAGAGCCTGGCATCTCGCGCCAGGTTGGCGCTTTGTACCTGCCTGGCGCCTCGCGCCTGGAGCTTCGCGGCTGGCTCGTACCTCGCGCCTGCCTGGCGCCTCGCGCCTGGTTGGCTCCTCCCCACTTGCCGGAGCTTCGAGCTTGGTAGAGTCTCGAGGATGTCCGGCAATGTCCACATCGGACACTCTTATCTGTCCGCTATGTTCGCATCTAGCGCATCTGTGTCAGGTTGTAGGCCCGGTCTTTCTCCTCATCAGACAATGACAGTGTTCTTGGGGCTGTCTGCCTCTGGCGTTTTTTACGCCTGTTTTAGCATAAGGCTCCTGGTTGGCGCTACATTGTCCGAAAGTCCTGAACATCCACAATAGTAAATCACAAGACTGGAGAAGGGTGGAAGGAATTCTTCCACTTTGAGCTTTGGCCTCTCTGGCAAGGGGAGGTGATTGTAGTCAGCTACATCCAGTATACGATAGGATATCTAACAGTACGAGAGATAAGAGTCTTCCTCCAAGGAGGATCCTTCTTGAGTACTTCCCTTGCTCACGAGATCTCTTCTTACCTGTTGAAGGGGTTTCTCGTTGCAGAATCTTCCCTATCCTTGTCCGAAGGAAGGGAAGAAGCCTGGAAGTCGAAGGAGACTCCGAGCTGAAATTGGGAGGACTCCTGATTTGTCTAGCTCTTTATTGTATCCTCTGAACACCTTCTGGGAAGCATTTCGAGCCGTCATCGCATTCCAAAGACTCTGTAGGCAAACGTTTGAACCATTCTACTGTAGATGAAAACGTAAGTACCCTGCCTGGACAACGAAACCTCTATCTGAAAACATTGAATCAGGAATAGGGAGTTTTAGTTCTTTTGCCAGACATACTATGCTGGCAAGAACCCATTGCCTAGTCTCCATAGAATCTGATGCGAGATTCCAATGCTCAAAAAAAAAATTCACGTGTCTTCTTGGTCGTTTAGGACCAAGAGAAACAAAGAATTCCCTCATAAAAATTTCTCAAAGAAGTTTGATGAGGAGCAGTTCCATCTTGTCAGAACATGGAATCTGTGGCCACAAAAAAGATCCCATTAGAAGTACATGATATCCTACTCTTGTCATATTGAGGTATCATATAAGATCCCGAAGATCTTAATCCTCTGCTATCTCCAATTCCCTTTGTAGAGACAGAGTATAGCCTTTTACTGCATTCTTTGATAGCAGACATATACAAAGTTGATTCTTCCCTCTGAAAGGGAAGAAAAAACCGCTATGTGGTTCACAGAGGTATCGGAAGAGGACAGCTTCCTCATTCCCTCTAGCACGATCTGCAGCAATTCTATGTCTTGGCCATGACTACTGTCATTTACCTTAAAAAATCCTCTCATTCATGTCCACTTCTGGTCAGTCTGCATGCAGACAGACTCAGAGTGGAGAGGTTGTTAAGGTCCATTTATAATAGATGCTGATAGAATATCCAGACTCTCTTGGAAAAAACTTCCAAAACATGTTGTGAGAAGAACGTGACCTCTGTGAATCCAACCTCTCTAAGGCCAAAATGAGGCATAAAGTATTATCCTCTCTTCTTTTATGCCCTTTATTTTAAATTCTGCAAAGAATTTATATTTAGGGGAAAAAAGACTAAAGTTTATTCCCCTTTCTAAAAAAAAATAAAGATGGCGTATATTGCTACCTCTCTTGGTTCGAGGAAAAGGAAGCAGTCTATAGGAAGCCTGTTCGTCTTCTACCTTGCTAAGAGATCTATGAAGAAGACTTTCCGCAGGTTCTCACAACTCTTTCCAATAAATGTTAGACATGTTAACAGTTATTATCGTCGATCAAGAAGATTCTCTTTGTTAACGCGAACAGGAGCGAAAAAAGAGATTCTCAATGCTCTTTGCGATATCAGAGAGTCGTGAAATTGGCCCAAGTGATTAAATGGGTAACGAAATCAGGAACAATCTTGCCGTTACCGAGCCTGGTGTCCGAGAGGCTACTGGACTCTTAGGTTAATAACTCGCTAAAACGAGAAAATCTTGGATGGTGCTCTTGGCTCACTGCGCCAGGCTGGCGCTTCTGGCGCAGGCGCATTGCGCCAGGTTGGCGCTTATAGCGCTTTGTGCCAGGCTGGCGCTTCCTTCTAATTCTTTTTAGGTTATGTGCCAGAACACCTGTGCCTTTATGGTACCCGACATCCTTTCACATGTTAATTCCGTTCTTAGTAGGAAAAAACTTTATATACGTAGTATAGTCCATTCAGGGAAACAAGTTCTGCCACAAAGAGAATGTTTCCCATCCGACTCATCCATCTTCTTCTGAGCAGGTACTCTAATAAGCCATGCTTTCGTAAGCCTGAGAGCATTATATAATATAATGTTCTGCTGCGATAGAATCCTTTAATAATGTTACCTACGGTAAACAGCATTGAAAGGTTGTAATATCTCTCTTATTGAAAGCTTCTTAGCAAAAGGCATACAATATTTTATTTATGTTAGCTTAACTATCCCCTCAATCCGAGGCTAAGACCGCGATTGTAGGGGAGAGATACGGATTGTTATTCCATCCCGCAGGAGAGAGAGATGAACCCGACTGCTCATGACCGACACCTACATGGTACTGCGTTGGTCTCAGGCTCTCAGCGAAAGCAGTCTCTGTTAGCCGTCTGGCCTTACTCTTCCAGAGTTGCCAACTACTCCATTTAATAAAGGAATCTTATAAAATTATTATCAAACTTCAGGAAGTTCTTATTAAAGCATATTTAAGCGAAACAAGACTTTGATAAATCTAGAAGCTAAGTAGGTGTTGTCTTAACAATCCCTTTAAGCGTAGTCCTTCCTAGGAAAGTCGTAGAAGGATACTGGTAATTGAGTTGCACAGCAAACAAGTAACTACAGTATGTGTTTATGATTTGACCGTATCGTATTCTCATACAGCAGATACTCTACTACCTTCTACTATCTTCATTCTTTTCGTTAATAGAACGATAGAAAGAGTATATATATATCCTTAAGGAAGGAAGTTAATCCAGGAACTCTTTAAATCTTCGTGATTTCCTCATAAATCGCGGAAGAGACAGAATTCCTCTTCATCACTAGGGTTTACGGAAGGAAGTAGATATTTCCTATCCGCCATCATACCCAAACGTCGATGAGATTCTTATTAAGAAAAACTCCCAAAGCTCTTGCCTCCTCAAAACGAGGGAAGAGCATGGATGAAGGAGAGAGTCTGCATTGAGAGGAACTGCCTAACACAGGAGTCTTCTGAATAATGAAAAGGGGCTTCTCTTAGTATCAGAATCCTTCTGACAAAAGCACCGGCCGCCTGTGCAACATCTTGCACATTTGCCAGGGGAAAGTTGCTCAAGTTAAAAAACTCAAAGAGGAGCCTCGCGACTGACCTCTCTCTCAAATGAAGATTTTGGAATATTCTGGCGCCTGGCGCCTGGATCCTTGCGCCTAGCACCTGGCGTCTGGATAGTTCTGCGCGCCTGGAATGTTCCGCACGCTAGAAAGGAGACTCGCTCCTGGAACGTTCCGCTTGCGTGGAAGGTCCCGTGCGCCCTGATAGTTCCGAGCGCCTCTAGTCTTCTTTTACGAGCCTCTTGCCAGTAAACGTTCAATGGAAGCATCCTTCTGATTGCCACTCTACTATAAGGCTCCTCAGTCTAGCCGTCTGTTTTCTCTTTGAAGGCGCCTTGCGCCAAGAAAAATGTTCTGGAACGCGGCTCGCGTTTATCTGTATGAACAAGGCTCGCGCTAGTCTGTTGGAACGCGGCTCGCTGCTGGCTGTTGGAACGTGGCTCGCACTAGCTTGCTGGCTGGCTCTCAGCCTCTCGCTCAGTGTTCTCTTAGTTTTCAGAGAACGCGCCAGATCGTCCGAACTCCAAACATGTACATTCTTCGTCTTTTCGGATGTAAGATGAAGAAACGGAAGAAGAGACGCACTTTTTTAAGGATGCCTTTCCAATGGCTATCCCTGGCAGTCTGGGACGTTCTACAGATCCTGCCGAGGGAACGCCCGATCGGTGGGGATTCTCCATAACCTCCGTAAGGCTTTCGACTTTCCTTCTCCTCTGGGCTTGTGAGCTTGGAAGAGGTCTAGGCCTGAGAGCGAGACAGAGCCTATCGGACGCACCCTCTACTATTTTAGGACGCCTTTCCAATGGCGAACTTGGCAGTCTCGGACGTTCTACAGATCCTGCCGAGGGGACGCCTGTTCGGTGGGGATTCTCCATAACCTCCGTAAGGCTTTCAACTTTCCTTCTCCTCTGGGCTTGGGAGCTTGGAAGCGGTCTACACCTGGGAGCGAAACAGAGCCGATAAAAACGCACCCTCCACTGCACTGGGAACACTAAATTCACTTCTTACCTTATAAGAGCTCGCATTTTTTAGCTACATCCAATTATCTTCAAATTTATTAATTTGTAGATTCTGTAGAGTAAGAAGGAGATGAGGATGCAAAAACTACTATTACTGTTAATACTCTTAACTGCTCGTTAGCACGAGAGCTATTAAAGCTTCTAAAGGAAGCGTAAAAAGTTATATGCTTTCCTGACTTCCTAAAGTAGGAAGTTAGAGTTTTATATTTCCTCAATAAAGTTCTAACACTTATTACACGTATTAATGAATAAATATTAATATTTCCCTTTTTTGCAAACTAAATGAGTGTCTACCGAAAAGTTCGGTAGTTACACGTAAACAATTCTTCGAAATTTTCGAAGCCAAAGTTATTAAAACAAATTAATATGCGTATGCCGAACCAAAGACCCAGTACTTCCCTGCAAAAGATAGCCCAGAAGATCGATGGCGATGAAATCCAAAAATCAAGTCAGGAGGAACTGCAAACGTTGTTTACATTCCAAGCGACAGAGAAAATATGATAAAAAACGGGAATGGTTCCTAATCCTGCCACCCAGGGCAGGACGGTAGATCACCTGACCTACCTGCAGCGTGTGCCGCGAAATTTGAATTTCTGTCAGGGACGACAGAGTCTTAGCTATGTATATATCTGACAGGTAAGTTGATTGTATGAAAATTAATGGTTGGTAAGAATATAGGAGTGTGAAGATAACATACGTTCAAAGTATTTCTCTCTCCTCTCCCCCTTCTGACCAACCAATCTATTTTTAGAATTCTTCTTAACCCCTTTGAGAGTGTTGTCGTTATATAATTATTACGCTAACTTTTAAATGAAATTAAAGTTTCTGTAATTCCAATTAAAAGTTAAATTAATACATTACCGTTTTAAAAATAAATAAAAGGTTGGTGTAAAAATGTAGGTGTATGTGAAGATTACATATGTACAGAGAGAGAGAGAGAGAGAGAGAGAGAATTATGTAAATATCAGTGACCAACTAATCAGCAAAACACCACTTCCTGTTACATTACAGGCAGCCCGCATTTAACGGCGCAATCACTCAACGGCGAATCGGTTTTACGGCGGTCGTCAAAAATATTCATTAAAAAAATAAGGCATTTTAAAGGTATCTTTACAACACAAATTTCAGTTAACAACGCCGCTAGCGCCGTTGTCTAACGAGTTCATACATATGTAGAAATGCCGTTCAGACCATAAAGGTAATGCAAATTATATTAACAAATTTTATGGAGTTATTACGTAGGTGTTAGGGTAAAATATATGCCTCTGACGCTGTTCTATGCCGAAAATATCGAGTTACATAAGTGCAAATTTAGCTATGGATGTGTCGATTCATAAATGTTCATGCTTTTGTTTAAAATGTGTATGAAAATGTATTACGTGAAAGGCATTTTTATTTCTGTACAGAAATATGATACAAAGGCAGCTTTTGAAACTGCCCTTCACGTTATCAAATACGATGTTTTTTCATGTTCTTTCTTGTAAGCCGCCGCCTGCCGCTCTTCCAAAAATATCGATTTAAAAAAAGTGCAAATTAGCGATCGATGTGTCTATTTTATAAATGTTTATGCTTTTATGTTTAAATGTGTATGAAAATGTATTACGAATAGGGTATTTTTATTTCTGTGCAGAAATATGATAAAAAGGCATCTTTTGAAACTCCAAGTTATCGACTACAATGTTTTTTTTCAAGTTCGTTCTTGTATACCACCGTCTGCCGATCTTCCGAAAATATAGAGTTAAAAAGAGTGCAAATTTAGCGATCGATGTGTTAATTTTTCAAATGTTTATGCTTTTATGTTTAAAATGTGTATGAAAATATATTACGTAAAGGTATTTTCATTTTTGTACAGAAATAAGATACAAATTAAGGCAGCCTTTGTAACTATGCTCCACGTTGTCAGGGGATGGCTTTTCATTTTCGTTCTTGTCCGCCAGTTCCGAAAAATGCATTGTGTTATTTTATTAATTATGCATCTTTTCCATAAATCCTTTAAAAAGTTATACATTATTTCACTGTATCCAAGAATATTGTATGTATTCTCATATTATTGTATTTTAAAATACTACGGCAAACTTAAGCCCGTATTCCGCGGAGCGGCCAATGTTGTGGTTTGAAATCAGCTGATGAATACGAGTTTGTTTCACCATAACGCAATTCTGAGCGAATGCTCTTGCTTCTAGTTAGCATAAACTAATATCTATATACTTGACTTATATGAGACAAAGTTATTTTTCCTTATACAGCGTGTTTTTATTGAATATGTCTCGTTGTGAATGTGAACTACTATTTTTTTCATTAACAGATTACATTGGGGGCATGTTTATTGCGTAAAAAATTACGTGATTCTGTTTGCAATAATCCTTTATATCATCGTAATACGAACTTTACGTTATTTATCTTATATCGGCGTGAAACCAACAGTAAAATGAGCTCTTTCAAGCACAGTAGTTTTGATTAAAATGACTTTATCCCAATTTTATCTACAGTTGTGTGTGATGGCAGATGTTTACTGCAGTTTTATCCTTGTTGCCGATGTACGATAATAGTCATTAGCAGCTTGAACAGTTTTCTCAGCTTCAGTTATAACTAGGTTTAAATTTAACGGTATATTTCCCGATTGATCTTTAATCTATATTGATCTCTGATCTATAGCGAATAAAGTTATTACATTAAGATATCTCAGTTCTATTCTATACATAACGCCATTTATAACAAATACGGTAATGTTGCACTGTAGTACGATGATCGAAATACAAGCTAAACATATGTTATCCAGTTCGGTTGTACTTAGAAAAAAAAAGAGTTTCTCATTCGGTTGTTCATGGCTGTACACGTTCACGCAACGAGTATAACGTTAAAACCATACTTTCATCATTCTCTTTTGCTGTTATTGAACTTATGTAACTAGAAGATGGATAAAGTAAGGCCATTGTAATTTGATCTCTCATAAAATCGAACTATCGTAAGACTAATGATCGTAACCTGAACACTACAGCTGCCTGTACACTATATAAACTTTATTATATCTTTACGTATTCTAGACACTCACATGTACTGAACAGTAAATTTTATAGTACTATACCGCATAAATATAATTTTACTTATTGCGCCGTTGTGGGATTACGGCGCCTTTGACTGGTCTAGAGTTTCGAAAGAAGGTGTGCGGTGGCCGTAGGCTTTAAAATCGCTCAGCGTCAAAAATCGCTTGGTGCCGGTGGCCAGGAACGGAACCCCTGCCGCTAACCGAGGGCCGCCTGTACAGTGGTCCCCCCGTATTCGCAGGGGATGCATACCAGACCCCCTGTGAATAGTTAGAATCCGCGAATGTTGGGAACCTCTATAAAAATGCTAAAAGCAGCCTATTTTGTTAGTTAAAACTCAAGAAAAACCACTAAAAATTTTCATACTAGGTTTTTATAATAGTTTTATCACAAAAAGTGCCTTTTATGATGAAATTGATAAAAAAACCAGGAATTTGTGGATATTTCTCATAGAAAAATACCGCGAATGCGCGAATTTTCCACGAATAATGCGGGGAAACGTTCCCGAGAGAAATCCACGAATGTGTGAGTCCGCGAACACGGGGGTCCACTGTACAGCCATACCAGTTTCTTTTAATAATTATGTAGAACTGTTGACTCAGAGGCACCCCATCCTTGCCAACTGAAGCAAGACTATGATATGTTGGACAACTTCTATCTACATTACAGTTCTTAAGTAAAGTGACTTTGTAATGTCTTAGCCCTCTTTCACTCAAGGACACTGGTGTCTGCCACTAGTGGCAAACACTAGTTGCTTCCCATAGTTTCCAATGGAGCCTTTCATACATGGCCACTTCAATGTTCCAACCAGACAACTAGTGGCAGAAACTGGCAGTTGCCGCCACTGTGTAAAGCATCGTTTTAAATGAAAGCTTTCATATGTAGCCACTGGTATGTTCCACCATCGCTCACTGGTCAGCTTCTCAAAGAAAAAATAAAGCTCTCATGCTCAAGCTTCTCGTCTGGTGTAATGCATTCTCTCATGTTTGTGGTAGTCCCTGCAATGTCTCTCATGATATAGCTCAGAAGTTCTTGAAATGAGGGCTTGCTCATTCGAAAAGTTGAAAAATAACTTTTTGTCAGTACACAAATCATTGAAATGTGTATGATGCCCTCCTCTGTCCATTCTTGATGATAATATGGGATATACATGCACTTTCCTCTCTACAGAACGCCTCTTTGATTTCTTTTTTGCCAGCAAGACAAGAAGCTCTCTGTTGGGCAAAATTCTTCCAACTGACAAGGAGAGGTATGTTGATTAGCCACTAGTTTTTGCACTCGCTGTCACTCCAGTGGTCCAAGTTTGATTCCTGGCTCGGCTAACAAGGAATCAGAGGAATTTATTTCTGGTGATAGAAATTCCTTTCTCGATATAGTGTGGTTCGGATCCCACAATAAGCTGTAGGTCCACTTGCTAGGTGACCAATTGGTTCCTAGCCACATAAAGATATCTAATCCTTCGGGTCAGCCCTAGGAGAGCTGGTAATCAGCTCAGTGGTCTGGTAAAACTAAGATATACTTAACTTTAACTAGTTGCTGGGCACCAACTTGAATGAGACAACCAATGGTAAACACCAGTGTCCTAGTGTGAAAGAGGGCTTAATGGTGCTCTGGCATAATGACAATCAGATGATTTGGAGTAAAGAAGCCAACCTCTTTAGTTGGTTCAAAATTCCCAACATCCCACAACAGTAAGATTCTTTCTCTCACTGCACTTCCCTCCTAATGGAACAAAGACAAAAGTTTTGCTGGTCTCAGAATAATCTGGCCATCATCCAAACATGACAAATTATAAATCAATTTGTATTTTTCATAACTAACAAACCTGCAGCTTTAGCATATGGAAAAGTTCTCTAGTGCAGCTGAAGTCTGGTTAAAAAAGTTGGTGGCATCAGTAGATGAACAAGATAGCAGTAGTTAGGAAGAGGAGCTTACCTCCTTCAACTCATCTCTGGAGGATTGTGTCAGTTTTCTCTAGCCCAGGTAAAATATGAGGGGTTGGCTTGAGGTGGGCAGTATATGTTAAGAATGCAGGTTTGTTAGTTATGAAAAACATGAATTGATTTAAAATGTCATTTGTTCGTACACAGAACAGACCTTTGGTCTTAACATTAGCAGTGTCCTAATGATTTTGTCTAGCTTTCTTATGAACTTTTCCACACTGCTGCTGTTTACAACTTCTGGTGGCAGTTTATTCATATGTCACATATCTTGTACGTGAAGAAGTTCCCACAAGGAATTGTGCTGTATCTCTTTAGCTCATTTCCATCCATTATTTCTTGTCTGGTTTTCCTTTAATGTAAATAGGTTAGTGTCTACTTTTGTTATGCCTTCTATTAGTTGTCCTCACAATTGTCGTGTTTCTAAGCCAACCATGTTCAGGCTCTCTAGTTGTCTTTGGTAACCTATTTGCCTGATGGGTGGAATTAACTTTGTGGCTAAAATCCTTGGTAATAATGACTCTAAGGTCCTCTTTAGAGTTCTACACTATTTATGTTGTTCCCAAGTACAGTATGTAGTTGACATGAGAGTAGTTTGTCCTATTTCTAACACTTTGCGCTTATCCAAGTTAAAAGGCATTTGCCATCTTTCTGACCCCTCTCCTATTTTCTTTAGATCATTTTTTAAACTTTCCACTGTATCTGGGTCTGCTGCATTTATGCATTTACACCTAGTTTGGTGTCATCTGCAAATCTGGCTATCCTGCTAGTTATGGGGGCTGGCCGGTAAGCCTATGCATGGTGGTATAGGGCAAAGTTATGAAAAATTCATGGAGCTTCATATGGGAATGGAGAATGTGTATACAAAATATTTCATCAAAATTCCTTACTTTCGTAGTTATAGGGTAATTAGTACAAGTAACTCAATAAGCCAAAAACATTGATCCGTACGAGGAAATGCAGTACTTGTTCTGTTATAGTAACGTGAGTCACAAGACGGGAAGTTATGAGCTTACGCCCTTCAGTGCGAGCAGAAACATGAGACGGAATACACGTTCCAGTTTCACCTCTTACATTCGCTTGCTTTTACGTCTTTTTTTCTTTGTTTCAGCAAGAATTTCATCGTGCCAAATAGGAAAAGGCAAGCAAAACATCTTGCTAACATACAGAAGAAAATTTGCTCTAATAAGCATTCAGAAGAACATAATATCAGCAATATTAGCAAGTTAATGAAGGAGAGTGTTGTGTAAGAAGTGGTTTCTATCAATGTGACCCACAATTTGATCTGCAACTATGGACTCAAATATCTTACAAATGACCGATGTTAGACGGATTGGTCTATAATTTCCCAGCTCTCCTCTTGAACTTTTTTTGTAAACTGGGGGCACCTTACCTAGTTTCCATCCTTTAGGTGCCTTTCGTTGTTCTGCACTTTTTCTGTGAAGTTTACATAGGTGAGGAACTATCTCCTCTTTTAACTCTAATTTCTCTCGGATGAATCCCATCTAGGCCAGGAGATTTGAACTTAAGTTTGTAATCAATTCATTAAAAAGGAACTGGGCCTGCTGAATCCAAAAATCAAGATTGCCAAGCAGTATTTTGAATATTATATATTATGGTTGGAGGAAAAAAAAAAACTACTATAAATTCCAAAAGTCAACAATGGCTCATTAAATTGTGAAATTTAATATGAAGGTACCCTTGATGGCTGTCAACAACAATAATATTTTTTTTTTAAACCAAATTGTTAATCATTCAGGTCAAAAGATAATTAATATATATTTCATCTTCGTATTTATATTCAGATTTTTTACCAGCTGGTAAATATGCTCATCTCTTAACACGTTTTTTTTTATTTGCAGGTAGTGTGCAGATGCAGTTGTGAAACATCACAAGAATCATCCATCTCACTAACATATACATACTACCAGTAGCTATCCTGCCGAGACATAACACAGATTACAGTGGTCCCCCCGTATTCGCGGGGGATGGGTACCAGACCCCCCCGGGAAGAGTTAGAACCCCTATAAAAACACTGAAAACAGCCTATTTTGTTAGTTAAAACTCAAGAAAAACCCACTAAAAATTTTTATGCTTTTTTTTAATAGTGTTATCACAAAAAGTGCATTTTATAATGAAATTGATAAAAACCAAGAATTTGTGGATATTTCTCATAGAAAATACTGCGAATATGCGAATTTTCCGCGAATAATGCGGGGAAACGTTTCTGATAGAAACCCACGAATGTGTGAGTCAGCGAATCTGGAAAACGGGAATATGGGGGTCCACTGTATAACAGTTTGATTTTATGGTGAAGGGAAAGTGGAGGGAGTTTATAATCTTTAAAAAAAAGACCTGTGAAAGACTTGTTGTTAATGTGCATCATGTCAGGCCCAGAAGAAGGAAGCACTTGTGATTGTTGGACCAAAGGGAGTTCAAAGACTTCAAGAGTCACAAATTGAAGGACCAGAGGAACAAAGATGTTGTAGATAGGATTTTTAATCTTATTGCATCAGTCACCTACATGGCATATATCTAGAAGCATCAGGATCAAAAGCCAAACAAAGAGATGGTTATCCTAGTAGCTCTGGTGCTTCAAAATTACGGAGTTCATCGGAATGACTGAATTGGGACCTGTGTTTATTCTGCCAAGTTTCTTCCAAAGAAAGCCTCCATTCTACTTTATGTATTTCAATCATGAGCCAAAAGGTAATGGAAGCTGCAAAATTTTATCAAAAGCTAAGTGTTGCAGTGTCTGACAGTAATGACCTAATGGCTACTGAGGGGAAATACCATTTGAAGTGCTACAAACAGTTCAAGAGAAACACAATGAAGAATCATAACACTGCTGAGTCATCTGACTTAGCTATTACATGGTTAAAGAATGAACTAAAGCTATCTGCTGCTCAGGGTCATTTCTTGAAGTCAATGAAATTTGGTTTAGATATTGTCAGCTATGTTCAGATGCTAATGAAAGTGTGAGCCTCCTATTTGAGTTGAAGAGCACCTTTTACCAATAAGCTGAAAAAAATTGTTGGAGAAATTCATGATTTCATGTGTAGCAAAAAGATGAAGAAAATGAGAAACAAACTGTTGTGGTTCCTATAAAGCTCTCCAACATACCCATTGCTGTGGCCCCTAATTCATCAGATGAGACTATTGTGGATAGTCCTATTCTAGTGAACCAGCTTGACAATGACAATTTTCTTATATAGGTCAGTGGTGGAAAACTATGGACACCTAAGTATGTAGGTCTTTGATGTTCTTTACATAAGGCAACTAGGTCCAAACAGCTACAAGAATGTCCTGCAACTAGATACAGCCATGGCAAGGGAAACTGAAATCACTAGATCACGACACTGGGGACATTTTTCCTGCAAGTTTTGTGCCTTACCGATTTCTGTACTTCACAGCAGATAATATTAACATTCTGGATTCTAGCCTGATGGCTTAAACACATTCCATTCCACACAGGTCGCTACTTGGCAGTGTGGCCCACAAGCAGATACATCAATACTAGCAAACCTAAAACCATCCAAAAGAAGAAACACTTGATGTGCAGAGATCCTTAACACCCTAACTGAACCACAGCAGTCTGCAACTGTAACAGAACCAGTTTTCAACCGGTCTGTACAAGCTACCTAGTTCATGAAACCTCCAGTACCCAATCAGTTAGTTCCTCTGAATAATGCCAAGGAAATTAACATTCACAATAAGCTAGAGTGCTACATATTAAAAACAAAGCTGGAACCAGTTTCACAAAGAACATGGCACTCATGATCCATAGTAAACCACAGTTGGGTATATACCTCTCATCTAGCACCAGCTCATGAAACAGACACCCTAAATACTGTGGTTCAAAGGTGCAAGTTTATTGCAGATGTGCTAAGCCAGAAACATGTTGTACTGACAGTAGATCAAACCCTTTATTGTAAGCTGATGGGTATCAACAATCATAGCTCTGATGTGACTTTTAAATACCTTCTACTGAGAGCAAAACTAGGTGAGGGATGCTAGAAAGTATGCATTGCCTTGGGGACTGTTTCTCACCCACTCGATACCCTAGCTCATCCTTTTGTGAACTCTGGATGGTGTCCCCTTTCACATAATCATTTGCTTTTGTCAGATAATGATTGTGTGAAAGGGGACAACACCATCCAAAGTTTACCAAAGGATGAACTGGGGTATCAAGTGGGTGAGAACCAGTCCCCAAGGCAATGTATACTTTCTCAGCATCCCTCCCTTAGTTTTGCTCTCAGTAGAAGGTAATTAAGTCTTATGATGATTTGGGATGTAATCTAAATATGATTTGGGATTTGTATGATCAAATATCTAAAATGATCCTGTTCTCAGTTGTTCAAAAACAGGGTCAAGTTGTTTAGTGACAACATGAATTATAAAAACTTTTTCAAAATTTCACATGAAAGTTCCAGCCCATCAATAAACTATAGAAGCAAATCCCCAAAGCCTTCTAAAAATCATGATGATAATAGCAAACACTTTTTCAACTCAATATTTCATTTCATAAGAATATTTATGCATGCACCATGAAAGATTTGATGCAAGCACAGAAATAATAGTACATATTTAAAATATATTCAGCAAAGCTTAAACAATATCACTATGTCTAACTTCTGTGGCAAAAGGCATTATTTTTGTTCAAGAAAAGGTATAAATGTGCTGGCTAAAACAACACAAATGATCACAAGACTAACAATATATCACAAATTTTAAACTGAAAATGCAGATGTACAACCAAGTTTTAGCATTACAGATATCTACTTCAAGTTGGAAAAAGTTCAAATAACTTAAGATAAAAAAAAACCTGCTTAAATATGATAGTATATTACCCCTGCTGTTGTTGCTGCTGCTGTTGCTGTGAAGGTGGCTGATTATTTAAAAGCTGTAGATTGGATTTAGGCGACAGGAGCGTAAGAAGCACATTTATGACATGAGAAAGGGACGATTCATTTCGTTCTTCGTGAAGTAATAAATCCAATAACTTATTTATAGTTTCTTCACTGAATAAACAAATTACATTCTTTAATTAGAAAGCAATACCTTACATTAAAGCTTTGGCTTTACACCCTAAAAAATAATTTTATAAATTATGAATGAACATACAATTATGAATATAAATAACATTGAAATCACAGTCAAAACGAAACATTTACAAAAGCCTTTAATTTTTTGTAAAAGTCAAGACAAAGCAAATTGGTCAAGGAAAGTATGAGTAATTTGATTTCACAAAATCTTATATACAAGATAATAATAAATTCAATATAAATATTAGCATTCTAAACAAATCAAATTCACTGAAACCCATGAGCATACATGACTGGAGACAAGCTAAAACATTGTAACATGACTCACTTTCTGCAGCACTTCCAGTCAAAAAATAACTTGTAAGCCACAGACTAATATATACGAGTGAGTAATATAGTTCTTCACTTACCAATGACAACATAAAGTGGCAGTAACAGCTATCAACAGAACTAAAAATGACAAAAACTCTCACATTTCACCTTGCTACGGCAAATAAAAAGCTCATTATTAATTCAGGTGAGGTCTTCTCAATACGTATAAACTCCAAAAATGATCTGATATTGTCCAGCTAATTTCCACTTCAATTTCTGTACATTTGAAAGAATTGTGAAAATTAGCAAAATTATCAAAACCATATGAAAAAAAAAAAGATTCACTACAATGCCAAGAAATATTCATAAAACACATTGCTACTACAATGTACGTAAATTCTAACTAATATAAAAAGCTTCCATGAGACCTATTTTTTTTCAAAGGCCGCAATATTTAAAACCTCTTCAAGTACAACTGTATGAGATAAAAAATACTTTCTACCTTTTGAAAAAGAACATGAGCAGATTTTTAAAAAATCTACAATATCACAATTTTTAAAAGTAAATTGTATTTTTCCTAACTATACGAACCTGAAGTCCTTTACATAAGGAATTACAATCAGCGCCAGCTTGTTCGATGGTTGGGGGTCCCGCCCGACTGGATGTAAACATTCCACTTAGCTTTAGGCCCAGGAACAGAGTGAGGGGTGGTATGAGGTGGACCTATATGTAAAGGACCTCAGGTTTGTATAGTTAGGAAAAATACAATTCACTTATTGGTGGAAGGAATCTGAGTCTTGTGAACGGACTGGTGTTCGCCCAACCTGGGTTCCTTCCCTGGTCGTAAGAGCAAAGGGGAGGACCTAGGGACCTAGCCTCTGTCCAACTGATCGGAGTGAGAACTGCAGGATCAGCTGCCAGACCTCTGGACCTATTCATAAGAGGGAGGCAAGCACACCTCTTATGAATAGCAATCAAGAACTTAAGTCATGAGTAAGAAGCCAAATATAAAGCATTGGGTTTGTCTCTTACTGCTGTCCGCTTCCCCCCTTGCTAGGGAAGGGACGCATAAACGCTTCTATCCCTAACTGAAGAGATAGAATGGAGCTCAGTTACATAGCTTACCTGCACCGTCGTCCTGCCCAGCATGTGACAACCGCTACCCTCTGCCCGCAGGAAGAGGGAAGAAAAGAGAAGGAAGAGGAGCCAGTCACACTCTCATTCATTCTCCATTCATGTGATATCACGAGACAGAGATGCAACCTTGTCCTGTTAAAGGAGCTTGGTAAGCTACACAACTTGTTGAGCAGCCACCATGGGTCCCAAGGAAAAAGTGTCCAAGGACCTATGGGCAATATCCCGAAGGTAGAAGGAGGTAAACGTGGTCTGGTTGGACCCCACCCCTGCCTTGAGCACCTGTGCAACTAACAAGTTCTTTCGGAATGCAATGGTTGGACCAATACCTCTAACTTCGTGGGCTCTCGAACGAAAGGTACTGGCATCGGCACTCCTCTCGGAGTCGTACGCTTTCCTGATCGCCTCATGAAGCCAGAGAGAAACAGTGTTCTTGGACACTTATTTCTTGGTCATCCGGTGCTAACAAATAGGCGTCGACAGTCAGGCCTGAGGTGTTGAGTTTTCTTCAGATAGCGCCGTAGCATTCTAACAGGACAAAGTAGCATCTTTTCCGTATCTTTACCAGTAAAGTCCTCAAGGGAGGGGATCATGAAGGACTCGAACCCGGCGTCAGGGACCGAAGGTTTCTGAGTCTTCACTACGAAATCCGGGATGAAATTGAGTGTAGCTGATCCCCATCCCCTCAGGTGTTTGACATCGAAGGAAAGACCATGAAATTCTCCAACTCTCTTTGCCGATGCCAGGGCTAGCAGAAAGATGGTCTTGAGGGTCAGATCCCTGTCTGATGACTCCTGGAGAGGCTTGTAGGGTCTACGAGTCAAACTCCTTAGGACAAGAGTCAAGTCACGTCCCACCCTGGGGGCCTGAGTTCCCTGGGTGGGCAAGACCTCTCAAAGCTTCTCATCAGGAGAGATATTTCCATGGAGGAGGAAATATCAACTCCTCGCAGCTTAAGGACTAGGGCCAGGGCGGCTCTGTATCCTTTGACTGCTGAGACAGAGGAGCTTCTCTTGGCGAAGGAAGATCAGGAAATCCGCTACCTGCTGAAGAGTGGCTCTGAGCGGAGAGAAACCCCGTCTACGACACCAACCACAGAAGACAGACCACTTTCCCTAGTATACTGCTGCAGAGGACTGTCAAACATATCCTGACCAAATGGGCCCAAGCCGACACCAGAGTGAACACTCGCGTTAACACCTGTGGGGCGGTTGAGAGACAAAAACAAAGTGCCCTGAATTGGTAACCGTCCTGTCGAGGATAAAGCGAAGGTACTTACTGGAGGACTGATGGATGGGTATTTGAAAATACACATCCTTCAGGTCCACCGAAAGTAGGAAATTGTTCTCCCTGATAGAATCAAGCACCGAGCGTGCCGTTTCCATCGTGATTGTGAACCGAGTCTGGTGAACGAAATGGTTCAAGGGAGAGAGATCTATCACCAATCTCCAGCCCCCCGTAGACTTCTCCACCAGGAAAAGTCAGCTGTAGAACTGGGGTTCTACAGCACGATTTCCACAGATCCTTTGTTCAGCATGGTCTGCACTTCTTGAGTAGTGCTACGTCCCCGGCAAAACTGGGGACGTACATTTGAAGGTGGACAGGGTGTGAGGTGAGGGCTGGCCTCGACTCGAAGGGAAGTAGATATCCCTCCTGAAGGGCATCCATTACCCAAGTCTCAGCTCCATAGCACTGCCAACCGCCACCCCCCCCCCCCCCCTCCAGCAGCAGGTGAGAGGGAACGGCGTCCCTAGCGTTTCCCTCTCTTCCCCTTCCGTTTAGCCCCTTTCCCGCGAGAGGAGGAGGCTTGAGAGGAGGGGTGACACTCACCTCTTGAAGTGAAAGATGAAGGCTAGGTCTTTCCTTGCGCTACCCTCGACAGTGCTGACGTCTTGGGAGCGGAGGAAGCGCTAGCTAAGCTCCGAGGATTAGCCACAGTTGAATCAGACTGCCCAGAAGTCTTCGCAACTGTCTGGTGTACTAAGCGATCATTGTCCTCAGCTCTACGCTTTTCCACTGCAGCATCCACCATCTCTCTGGAGAAGAGAGAGGAGGAACCCAGCAACGGTCCATTCCGCAGACCCAACGTTACCTCGTGACCGGCCAGCCTGGTTACGCGAATCAGGACTGCGTCCTTTCTCCTCAAAATCAGGTTCGCCCACAGGTTGGCCGTCTAGCGGGCGAGGTAGGAGATGGCCCTGCCTCCAGACTGGTAGAGTCTCCGGAACGCCGAGTCTTCCCCAGGAACTAAAGCTCCCGAGGAGGCTGCGACTCTGGATACTGTGAGGGACCACAGATCCAGCCAGGAGACAACCTGGAAAGCTGCCATGGCAGTGGATTCCAGGGCCAATGCCTCTTGCTGCGAGAACCAGAGGTTTTCTGACAGCAGGTGTTGAAGAGGCACTCCTGGAGTTAGGTGAGCTGACTCTGGATCAACCTGCTTGGTCGGCAATGGGTCTGTCGAAGGTAGAAACGCTGCTGACAAGGCAGGGGAGGGGGAAGCAGCTGGTCCAACCTGGTGGCCATGAGTGAGGTCTCTTGTCCGGAGACAAGGGCATTCACTTGGTACAGCACTCCGTCAGCCAAGGAAGACTGGGGTAGCCCCATGTCACTCTTGGGTTCCTTCTTAGGACCCCAGAACGACTCTAACCTTGATGGATGGTCAGAGGGAGCAACCACCGATCCTTCCCCAAGGTCGTGGTGCTGATGGATCAGCAAAATGACCTCTGCAAAGGACCTCTATATCTCGGGGGTGATCATGTCCCGAGGCGATGGACTGTCAGATCCTCTCGAGACACTCTTCCTTCAGGAGGAAGAACCTCGCCAGACCCCTCGTGGTCTCCTCTAACCACTTGAGCATATGATCTGTCTGGTCCCAAGTCTGAACCAGGCTCATAGGCTCTCGTGGCCAGACCGTAAGGAGCCTCCTCACGGTCACTCCTATTCGCCTCGCTCCTCCCAGTGTAGCCCGAGGAGGTTGAAGGGACAGGTGAGGAAGACCTGATGCTCCCACCCTGCCTACCAGTAGAACCGGTAGGCTGGGAGGACAGCAGGTGATCACCAATCTGCAGTGGTGATCGAGCTGCAGGTCTGGAATGGTGATCACCCTGCGGAGAAGTGCTGGACCGAGGACGGTAGCGTCGGTCTCGTGCGTCACGGGAGCTGCTACCAGCCGTGCGGACCGTCCGATCACACTGATGGGATTGACTGTTAGGTGACTGGAAGCGTTCACTAACGTGGTGAGAGCAAGCACCGTCCTCACAACGTGCCATGGTCCCAGAAGCAGCCAAAGCTGTTCCTGGTGACTTAGGGGAGCTTTCCCAGCCTCGACACGTGAACGGTCTGGTGGGACCGTCACGTCAAACCTGGGTACCGGACGATCGCTGCACGAGCGATCGCCTGTCTGGCGAGTCACCTGAGTGACTTTTACCATCCTTCCACTTCAGCCATCTGGACCTTGGCTGCAGGGTCACCAGCAGGTGACCTCTGGAGTCAGGAGCAGAGGTACCAATGGTGGCTGGTACAGACGGCCAACGAAGAATTGGCGTAGTTTCTTAATTCATTGTTCGTTATGGAAATATTGCCATATGCAGGTGCCAGATTATTTACTTAACAATAAATAACATTTCCTTTCAAAGGTGCTATACTTGAAATAAATTACTACATTAGAACTGGGTAGACTTATTCAACGTATCAAAAATAATTATTTTGCAAAGTAAGGAAAATATATACCGATGGGCCCACGATTTCTAATTTTATTCTCAACTCTAACTTCGTGACAGCATACCTAAGCATTTTGAAGTTGGCTTTACTGCCGCTCGAGTCTTTACTCAACGTATCGTACTGCAGTGGGGTGTTGTCATTTCGTCTACTACAGCCGATAAATAATACATCAAGGCGTTAACATTCTTTGAAAGCGATGTTTAGTTAAACTAATTTTGTCCTTTGATCAATAAAATAATTTGCATGACACATTTAGTGGGAATAAATTAGACTTCTGATTTTCCGACATGATTAGCCTAGGTCTATATTTTCAGCAGTATACTCTCATCGATACTAGTAATATTTAATTGTAAATGGACAATTTAAATAGTTATAAAAAAAAAATATATATATATATATATATATATATATATCTCTATATATATATTTTATATTATAATATATATAATTATATTATATATATATATTCTATATATCATAATATCTATATATCTATATATCTATCTATCTATATATATATATATATATATATATATATATATATATATATATATATATATATATTTATCTGCTTTATTTGACTATTCCCGTTATTCTTGTTTTATTAGCCATGTTCGCCTTTCTTCTTATCCTTTTCATAATTGCTTAACAAAATTAACTCAGACCTAGCTTCAAAGTGAAAAAGCAATCATAAAAAAATCAAACGAATATAATTCAGTCTTATTTTTTATCGAATTCTTTGCATATCATCATGTTTCATTTTGACACCTTGGAAAGCTGTGGGAGTCAAAACTGACGAATACATTATGAAAGGCTTACTTTCATTAAAGCTTTCTTAGATTGATCTTTCTCTAGCTATTAATTTCTTCTAAATAGAAATTAATTCAAATTAGTTTCACATGTTTACCTACTAGACCTACTACCATAAGCATATTATAAGTAGATGAAAGGATAAGAAATATGAAATGTGACGTTCTGGTTTAAGTCTATTTCATATGTTTTTTTTTTTTTTCTTTTTTTTTTCTTTTTTTTAAAGAAAAACCTACTGCTTTAATCAAGGGTTGCTCTTTGACAGTTACAGGGTGTAACAGGAGTGTATGCACATATTTTGTGGAATGAAAGATAAAGTTTCTTTGAACAGAAAATATTTTATAAACATGCATTTTAAGGCCTCCATTGTCGGTGCGGGGAATTTTAAAATAACCGTTATCATTAGTGATGTTTTCACGAGATGGAGTTCTTAGTAAGAATTCGGATCTAGTCGCCGGAGATGTAGATGAGAGCGGAGGTGGCGTATAGGAGTGATGGAAGGATTAGGCCGATGTTAATAAAGGATCCCCCAATAAAATGTATTCTTTAGGTTTTGAAGAAAAAAAAATGCATGGATCATTGAAACCGTTTCCATCCCTATCCGTGGTATTCACTGGCCACCGATAAAAAACTAAACAAAAAAAGTAAGCCTAACTGAATCTCTCATCCATCAAAGATAAGTTTGCTTATTCATTAGACTTATTCACTAGACAACTGTCAAAGACTTCAAGTGTAGATTTAAAAATGTCTTCCTCTCCATCTAAAGTATTCATCAGACACCAGTCATAAGCGTAGAGCTAGTTATGATTCCTGGTTCAGCAATATCGTGACGAGGCACTAGGATTCAAAGTTCACAAATGAATGTTGCTCAGCAACATTTACACTACTGTATTGTCTTGCTCTCATGTGGTGCTTCGAGGTGTTCCACCTCTGGGCCCATGTTCTAAATTTTATCGTTCTTTAAACAATTTTATTCCTCTATGTATGATCCTCTCTGGTTTATTAAGCTTTCTTGATATCTCTCCAACAGGAACTTGCACCGAATGCAGTGCAATAATTCTCTCGCTCATCGAGGGATGTTTCTTTGACCGATAAATGGCACATTGACATTAGATTCCCGTGCACATAACATCAAAGCAATAGAGTGAGGTCGCCTGGTTCACACTGTTAAGATATGTTTTTTTTTTTTTTTTTTTTTTTATTTGATAGCATTTTGTGAGGTTCCAATGTTTTCTGTAAAATTTAACAAATGGAATAGTTCAACTACCTTCAACTTAATATTGAAATGATATTGTTATAATACAATAAAGTTTCATACATACTTACCTGGCAGATATATACATAGCTAAGACTCCGTCGTCCCCGACAGAAATTCAAATTTCGCAGCACACGCTGCAGGTAGGTCAGGTGATCTACCGTCCTGCCCTGGGTGGCAGGATTAGGAACCATTTCCGTTTTCTATTCATATTTTTTCTCTTCCACCTGTCTCCTGCGGGGAGGCTGGGTGGGCCATTAATCGTATATATCTGCCAGGTAAGTATGTATGAAACTTTATTGTATTATAACAATATCATTTTCATACAATCAACTTACCTGTCAGATATATACATAGCTGATTGACACCCTTTGGTGGAGGGTAAGAGACAGCTAACATGGAATAGACAGGTAAACAACATATGTTGTAGGTATAAATAAACCTTGGTTCCTATCTGATAGGTGGTAGACTTCGTGGCTGTTGCCCGGTAGTCTGCATCACCTCAAGACTTTAGCGAGATATGTGATCTATGGCTAAGAGTTCTTGTGGGTCTGCCGATGGGGTATGAACCGCTTACTCGGCAGAGCCTGAAAGGACTTTGTCAATGGGTACTGGACCACTTCTATGACAATACACCTTATGAAGGAGCGCAACACCGATCCCGATCACCTGATCCTAACACGAGGGTTCGCGCTCAAATTGAAAAGAGTTAAATAACTATAACTCAAAGTTAAGGATCAGTGTCGGCTCCTTATCCCAGTAAAAGGAATGCAGGTGACACTTCTCTTTTCGCATACAATGAAATGTCTTATTATTTTATCATGCACAGATTCGGATATATAAAAATTTTTAATAAATATAAAAATATAAAATAAATGCAGAATACTCACTCGTAATCCTGACTCTTCGTTCTATTCTTGTTTTCTCCCTCCTCCATTGAAGAGTCTTGCATTTTTTTCCACTCGACATGACGAGGTACAGGTGGAGGAGGGAGACGCGCGCCCTTACTGCTGATGGACCCGGCGGCCTCATGCGCCCTCCGCTGTCGGTTTAGGGGGCGCGCTCCAATACATGACCTTAGTGGTACTTTCGGTCACACTCCCCTATCCTGCAAAGAGCAACTTTGCAGAGACAACAGAAGAACCGGGTGTCTCTCCTTCTGCCATTCATATGGCACACCCGGCACCTTTTCTGCCTTCGCCCTTGTAAGGCCTCCAGTATGTGATCCCCTGGCTGCAGCCGACACGCAGGGTCCACTACCTGACGAGAAGCGGTGATGGCGGGGCCGGCAGCAAGAGGGGCGTCGTCAGCAGGGGCGGCAGCAGCAGGGGCGTCGTCAGCAGGTGCGGCGGCAGCAGGGGCGTTGTCAGCAGGGGCGGCGGCAGCAGGGGAGGTGGCAAGTCGAGCGAAGTTGGCCCTCCTATCTGCCCTTTCCTCTAGGGGCAGATCTGCAGCTCAGGGCAGGGGGTCAGTTATGGAAGGCCACTCATCGGGATCGAAGTTTGATGGGGCAATTCCCAGCTATACCTCTAGTAACTGTATGTGGGTCAACCTCGGAAGATTGTCACCGCGGTACCCACAGTACAGTATGTAGGCATTTTGGAGGGCTAACTGAAGGATGTATTTGAGGAGCTTCTGTGTCCACCTTCTGGTTCTCCTGGCGAAGGGATAATACTGGATGAGCTGATCAAAGGGATCAACTCCTCCCATGTGCCTGTTGTAGTGCCCAATGACGGTAGGCCGCTCGATACGAAACTCCTCAAACACAACTCAGCCCTGTCGACGTGTCTTCTTCCGCAGTACGATCTCTTCTTGGATGGGTTCATGACTCGTCGTAATCATAGGGACGAGTCGGACACCCTTCCAACAGATGACGAAGACAGCGCCCTTCCGCTGCCACTCTGTCTCTCCTCTTGCCAGGTGTTGCGGATGACTAGCGAACCTCTTGAGGACATTCGGGGCCCCCCGCACCAACCAAAGGGTACCACTGACGTGAACACCTGCTTCATACAGTTCCTGGGCCAGGGATACCGAGTTATAATAATTATCCATAAACAGGTGATATCCCTGGTTACGGAAACGTCCCACAAGATTGAATACAGTGTCACGCAGCGTGGAGAAGACCCCGGAATACACTGAAAAGTCCACAACGTATCCAGTGTTGGCCTCGGTAATAAGAAAGAATTTCACACCATATTTCTTTGGCTTCTTGGGGTTATACACTTTTATACTAAGACGTCCTTTGTAAGGCATCATCCCCTCATCCAAAGACAGGTTCTTTCCAGGAATCACGAGATTACTACACCGCTCACGGATATAATCCAACACTGGGCGCACTAAAATGAGGCGATCACTGTTATTCCGGGTTATGGCAATTCGGTTGAGGGCGTTGAAGTACCTGTCCAACGCCAGGAAATTATCACGGGACATAACGCCAGGCACATTAGGCATACATAAAAAATAATTTCTCCTCCAATATTGCCTGACGTCGGCAGCAGGTGTCATACCAAAATAAATGTGGAGCCCCATGCCATGTCAATGAGGTTGCAACCCCGCCAGTAATACGACAAGGTCGTCCTCAGCTCATACCGGCAGTACTGAGCGTAGTCCACCGTCTCGTGTACCAGGTATTCCAGCAATTCCCGTGTCAGGAAAAGCTGGATGAACCCCAAAACAGTCAGGGGTACTGGTACGGTGATCCCAGGGGTTGCCGTGAAGGGGTGCATGTTAGGAGGGGTGGGGTCCTCCGTCCACCCCTCGTCACTCTCCGACGACCGACCTTCACCTTGGCTGGCGCGACGAGCCGACCTTCTACGTGCCCGTGCACGCGCACGCACACGGGTGCGGGCACGATATTGCACTCTACCCTCCCCCGTTGGCCCATCACCCTCACTTAGGCCTTCACTTTCTGTATCGTCCTCTGCGATAAAACTTGACCCCGTATCCCCATCCTCCCCCTCCTCAGATTCCCCCTCGTAAGCACTGAACCCACTGAATTAGAGCTCACTTTCAGGATGTGAGCCTCGAATGGACATTGGGGGCATATATTCATCCTCACTTTCATCGGGACTGATGTCCTCATCACTCGATGACCATCCGCCATCAAAATGAGGACTTGCGACATGTGCCCGATCAAGCTCCGACAGATATTCATCTATGTCCCTTGGTTGGAGGCCTCCCAAATGCTTACGAATGCCCCTAAGGACGCCCACATGCTTCCTAGGGGTAACCAAAGGCATACGCTGTGTTCCTACAACACTTTCAGCCACACGTGGCCGCACAGAACGGCCTTGAGGCGCGGGGTCATACTGGGTGCTTGGCCCCTCGCCAGCATCCAGGTCCAAAACTCGCCTTACACGATCCCTTCCGACGGGTAAAACGCGCCTTTCGCGGTCCACACGTCGTTGAGACATATCTAGGAATGTCCTGTAGCAACACAAATGCTCTAAGTCTCGCACAAGTCCAGAAAAACACGCTTCTGACGAAAGATCGCTCTCGGATGATGCGCTACTGATGCTGGCTGGAGCGAGAAGAAGGGATATCGCGCATGCGCACTTGGGTCACGCTTCAAAACAAAACAAGGCCTTGATCCGTGAACTCCCAGCATCCCCCAAGGCGCGTGATTCAAAAGTTTTAGGCTGGTAGGCCTATAAGTATTTTTCCGCGAATTTTAAAAAAAACTTTTGTATGTCGACGTAAAATACGTCCAGTCGGCACCTGAGAGACAATTTATCTCGACGTAAAATACGTCCAGTTGGCGTTTAGGGGTTAAATAACATCCTACTACAAATATACCTAAAATTATTAACCGTATTAATCTTTGAGGTTATATCAATATAATTTCAAGGTCATCTTAAACATTTTACCATTAAAAATATATATACAGTGATACCTCGAGATACGAAAGGCCCAACTTACGAAAAACTCGAGATACGAAAGCTAACACGACAAATTTAATGGCTCTACATACGAAAAGTTTTCATGATACGAAAGGTTTCTGTAAAGTCCGAGATTTGCCCGAACCACCAATAACAATTTTGAAACTTGCGCGAGGGCCAACTAAGTAGACTCGCCACCATCCTCCTGCTCTCCCATTGGTTCCTGATGCTAGTCACCGCCATGAGATCTTTCTCTCCTATTGGTCAGCATCCCTCCCATGATGCATCTACGTAGCGGCGTGCTTCTTCGGCCACTGCACGGCATCATCTGTATCGTACGCACGCGGTATTCGTTCGGTCTAACGATTTTGTTTATTAACGTAAATTCGTTAGTGATTTCGTTGCAGTATACGTATTTTATCGTGTTGTGTGAAAACTTTACTCTACTTATACGTAAATTACGTACAGTATACGTATACATAGTCATGGGTCCCAAGAAAGTTGAAATTCACGGAAAGAAGTGAATGCTCTCTTTGGAGACAAAGATGGAGATTATCAAGAAGTATGAAGCTGGTATGCGATCGAGTGTGATCGCCAAGGAATACGACAGAAATCAGTCGACAATAGGCACCATCCTTAAGCAGAAGGATGTCATCAAAGCAGCTACACCTTCCAAGGGCATCACTATTTTGTCCAGCAAGAGGACCCACGTGCACGACGAGATGGAACGGCTGCTTCTTGTCTGGATAAAAGACAAAGAAATTGCTGGCGATACGATAACGGAGACGGCAATCTCCCACAAGGCCAGTGCTATTTTCGGCGATTTGATTGCCAGGCGGAAGACGACGGAGGAGAAGGGACATCAACGCCAACCTCAGACTTCAAGGCTTCTCATGGGTGGTTTGAGGAATTCCGTAAACGGACTGGTATCCATTCGGTGGTGCGGCATGGGGAGGCTGCCAGCTCGGACACGAAAGCGGCCGAAGCCTTTAAAAAGACGTTTGAGGAGATGATGACCAAGGAAGGCTACAGTTCTCAGCAAGTCTTCAACTGTGATGAGACGCCTTTTTTGGAAAAAAATGCCTCTTCGGACGTACATCACAGAGGAAGAGAAGAAGCTACCCGGGCATAAGCCTATGAAAGACAGGCTTACACTCGCACTTTGTTCAAACGCCAGTGGGGATTGCAAGGTGAAGCCCCTACTGGTGTATCATTCCGAGACTCCTTGAGCCTTCAAGGCTCGCAAAGTGCTTAAGGAGAAGCTTCCAGTGATGTGGAGGGCTAACGCAAAAGCCTGGGTAACGAGGCTTTTGTTCAAGGAGTGGGTAAATCTGTATTTCGGCCTGACAGTGAAGAAATTCTTGGAAGAAAAGCGCCTCCCTACGAAATGTCTGCTGATGTTGGACAATGCCCCTCCCCACCCTCCTGGCCTCGAGGATGATATCCTAGCGGAGTATTCCTTCATCAAGATTCTTTATCTTCTGCCTAACACCACCCCTCTCCTCCAGCCCATGGACCAGCAAGTGATATCGAACTTTAAGAAGCTGTATATGAAACATCTTTTCAAGAGATGTTTCGACATCACCGATACCACAAAACCTCACCTTACGTCAATTTTGGAAAGAGCATTTCGACATCGTCATATGCATCTGACTCATCGACCAAGCTTGGCAGGAGGTTTCGAGGCGAACCTTGAATTCCTTGTGGAGGAAACTCTGGCCTGATGCCGTATCAGCCCGAGACTTCAAGGGATTCAACATGGGCGAAGTTGGTGCTGCAGATTCAGAAACAGTTGACGATCCTGAAACTGTTTCGCAACCAGATCTTGACGAGATCGTTGCACTCGGCAAGTCCATGGGGCTGGTTGTCGACGAGGACGACATCAACAACCTTCTCGAGGAGCACCAAGAGGAGCTTACGACGGATGACCTGAAGGAGTTGGAGGCCATGCAACATAACGTCGTTCAAGAGGAGTTCTCTAGCAGCGGCGAGGAGGAGGAGGACAACCCTATGACAACGGCAGAAATTAAGGATGTTCTAGCCGCTTTTCATAAAGTGCAATCATTTGTAGAAAAGAAGACACCCTGAAAAGGCTCACACAGGTCGTATGCTTGCGCAGTTCGATGACGTTTGCCTGAGTCGTTTCAGGAACATTGTGAAAAGTAGGCAGAAGCAATCTTCCTTGGATAGTTATTTTTTAAAGAGGCCTTTAGTATTAACAGGAGTAAGTAAAAAGGAAGAACAAAGTGATACTAAAAAACAGAAAGTTGAAAGTGGTGATGAAGTGAAGCAAAAAAATTAAGAAAAAAAAAACTTACGTAAAGTATAAAAAAATAAAAAAAATAAAAATAAAAAGTAAAAATAAAAAAAAGAAAATTTTTTTTTTTTAATTTTAATTTTTTGTAAAGTTAAGTGTTACAGTTTTGTTAATGTGTTTCGTAAATTTTAGTTTAGTTTTCCTTAAATTTTTTTATGTTTCGTAAAGTTAAGTGTACGTATGTATCTGCCGTTTGTCCTCCTCTGTCGCCACTTTCGGAGATAGCCTCACTCGAAAGGTAAGCTTCCACATTTTACTACATTTGTACAGTAGTATTTCTTGTATACTATGTACACTAATACTAATACAGTGGACCCCCCGTATTCGCGTTCTCCAGATTCGCGGACTCACACATTCGCGGATTTCTCTGGGGAACGTTTCCCTGCATTATTCGCGGAAAATTCGCGCATTCGCGGTATTTTTCTATGATAAATATCCACAAATTCCTAGTTTTTTTGATGAATTTCATCATAAAATGCACTGTGATAAAACTATTTAAAAAACCAAGTATGAAAATTTTTAGTGGTTTTCTTGAGTTTCAACTAACAAAATAGGCAGTTTTTTAGCATTTTCATAGGGGTTCCAAACATTCGCGGGTTCTAATTATTCACAGGGGGGTCTGGTACGCATCCCCCGCGAATACGGGGGGACCACTGTACACTTTATTTACAGGTAATTAGCAGTGCGTTATTAAGTTAGGTATTGAATGGTCCAAATTGTTGTAGTATTTCATTGTTTATAGGTCAATTTAGCTTTATTATGAAATTTACTGGGGTGTTTTTGGAGGGCTTAGAACGGATTAGCCATTTTACATGTAAAATGTGGTCAAAGATACGAAAACCTCATGATACAAAGGGTGCTTCGGAGCGGATTAATTTCGTATCTCGAGGTACACCACTGTACCTATAGCCAATAACAGAGAGAGAGAGAGAGAGAGAGAGAGAGAGAGAGAGAGAGAGAGAGAGAGAGAGAGAGAGAGAAACTGAATGGCAACATCATATATCTGACCATCAAGAGTGAAACTAAGAATTATTTCTGAGAGAGAGGAAGAGAGAGGAGGAGAGGGGGGGGGGGGGGAACGAGAGAGAGAGAGAGAGAGAGGAGAGCGAGAGAGAGAGAAGAGAGAGAGAGAGAGAGGAGAGAGAGAGAGAGAGAGAGAGAGAGAGAGAGAATAACTCTTAGATTCCGACTCCTTCCCCTCCGCCAATTCGTATATCAAACTGTCATTTACTCTCCCGCCCTCCTTCCTCCAAGTGGATAAAAAGACTGGGAATCACCATTTTTTGTTAATCTTATTAATATTTGAAAATTAGTTATAAGGTAAATCATTTATTTATACTAAAAAAATAAACATAGGTAAGTAAGAGAGAGAGAGAGAGAGAGAGAGAGAGAGAGAGAGAGAGAGGAGAAAGATATTGTTAAGTTGAATCTCATTAAACTTAATATTATTTGTAAACTAGTACTGTATATTATTATTTTACCATAAAATGTAGTAATGCCATTAAAGATATACTGTATACATACACTTCCAGCCCAAACAGAGGGCGAGAATTACCATTATGACATAAGTAGTATCTGGCAAAAGAGAGAGAGAGAGAGAGAGAGAGAGAGAGAGAGAGAGAGAGAGAGAAAGTAGTATCTGGCAAAAGAGAGAGAGAGAGAGAGAGAGAGAGAGAGAGAGAGAGAGAGAGAGAGAGAGAGAGAGAGAGAGAGAGAGAGAGAGAGACTGTACTGTTTGCCCAGGTGCTACCCTTCACGTCAATATGTCAAAATTATTGACAGTTACAGTAAAAGATTGGGAAAAGCAAGAATTGTGTTAAAATCTTAAATAATTTACTAATTTCCCTTAATGAATTGATATTTTGCTGTGTGTACATTAATATTAATATTTGAAACTTACTAAATCATATTTATGTAAAAAATACAAATGCAGTAGATGCCCATACTTGCGGAGGTTGGGTACCAGACCATCCTCTGTGATTTGCTAAAATCCCCAAATACTTAAAAACCCTCTAAACATGCTCACAACAGCCTATTTTACTTGATAAAACACAAAGCACCCTCTAAAAATGCTTATACCTCAATATTTCAACAGTTTACAAAACATGCATTTAGTCACAAAAATATGAAAATAGTCATTTGTGAATATTTCTCAGTAAAATACTGCAAAGATTATGTGGACATATATGATCCATAGAAAAGTCTGCGAATAGCGGGGGTCAACTAAATACAAATTTATCTTTACGATTTTACACTTATAAGAAAACACATCAATTAGTACTTCAAAAAAACTTTTAAAATTCTCAGATCTGTGAAAAATCCATATGAAAATTTTGGGAATCTGAATTTGCATAACCCAAAACTAATATTACTATTCATGAGGTTTGTATTACTGTAGTAGGTTAGAGAAGACATTCATGTTTAGTTCATGTGCTAGAGGAGCTGAACATCAAACAAGCTAGGAGTTTGGGAGCTTGTGGACACTTGGAGCATGAGCTGGTGCCAGGCAAATTAGGAAATCATGAGATGTCAGGTGCTCCTGGAAGTCAAGGAAGTCTGTAACGATCTAAAAGGAAAAAGAACAGATCAAGGTCTAGGATGGGACCTTGAACTTGGCTAAAATACCCAAATGCAAAGAGCAAGCTGAGTCTATTTCTTCCTTGTTTGGATAGGTAAAGGACTTGAGGAGGAATGGAAATTAGGAAAAAAATCTAGGCCTCTGTGCTTAAACCTGAGTTAAGCATAGCTCTATACTCCTACATGGAGGAATACTAGAGAACCTAGACCTCCTCCAAAATGAGGTAATCCACCATTCAAAACTTTTTTGACTGACCATCCTCCAGATCGCCTGATACTTATCTGGGCAAAAGTGGACCACCTTTGGTAGTATCTCCTGAGGGAGGTTGACCAAGAAGAAACAGTTAGGGAGAAACCTGGAGGGTTCACCAACTTACAATGAGCCTGATACTTGTTTAAGGATTCCCTGGGTTTGGGATGGAGAATCCAAGGGAAGCAGTGAAGGGTCCTTGCAGTGACAGACAGGCTCAAAGTCATTCCGCTCCATAGAGTCCATCCAAAGATCCTGAGAGACCAGAGGATTGAAGGCCCACTCGGAAGGAAGGAGACTCTTCTGACGGTGGCTTGATAAGACTGCCAGACCTTTAAAGCCCTGGAAAATTTTTGAGGTCAGAAAACTTGATCGATTTGTGCACAAAAGTTCTTTTGTTGTTGGAGGATCTTGGCAAGAACTGGAGACAAATTCCAGACTCGCTGTTAACTCTGCGGACCATGTAGACTGACAGTACCTCATACAGCCTGAAGTATATGCGGACCTGTACGTAGCACAGAACGTACATCTGGAAAACTTAAAGAGGGCAGCAAAATCTGTAATCCACAAAAACCAGACACAGCAAGAAAACAGAGGCTTAGTCCAAAACCAGACCGTGACCAACTCTGTAGGTCAAACACAATCCTCTATAATTAGCCCATGAGTGAGTTTTAACCACAGTGCTGGAAGCCGAGCACAAATGGTGCCAAGTGCTCTGGAAGAGGGGGCAGGCATTCAGGATCACATGGTGCTAGTTGGTGCCAGGAGACTGGAAGCTGAATCCAATCGTGAAGTCAGAACAAAGGAGGGACAGAAAGAACCACAGCAAAAATGTAGGAAAGCTGAGAGATGAAGCTAGCCTACTTACCTCTAGACAGGAAGCAGAAAACAGCAACTGTAATAGTGTGATGAAACAAAAACACATTACAATGCTTGTCTGTGCTGGAAACCTTGGAACTTGAATGAAAAAACAAGACTTTCAGATGATGTCTAATCTTGATTAGCGATGGTGGACAATGAAGTCCCCAGTGGGTCATCCACTAAGGAACCTAGCTACAGAAACTTGCAGACCATCTGAAAGCTCTCTTGGCAAAAGGAAAAAGCTTGAAAATTTTGAAAGTTGAGACTGAAAACCAAAACAGAGGACTCTGCAAAGATAGTTGTGTTCTAAGGAAGAGGTGATGAAGATCTGAAGGTAAAATCGAGGCTGATTGCTAATGTGCGGAAGAAGATAAGAGATGCCTGTCTTGCTTCTTTCCTACTAAATCCAAACTCCCCACTCCTAGAAAGAGTTGGGCGCTGGCCAGTTGAAAGACTGGAGGCAGGCATTTGATCAGAAACTGGCTTTCAAGAAAGAACAGCAGCATGTTCTTAGAAAACCACACATATCCATTACGACGACTTTTCAGTGGCTGGCTAACACTACACCTTCATCAAGACACCTTTCTAGTGGCTGCCTAACACTGCATCACCATCAAGAAGTCTTTTCAGCGGCTGTATACCAACACCTGGGAATAAACTACAGATTTGACTGAGGGGCCAACTACAGGCAGCCCGCGGTTAATGGCGCAATCGTTCAGCGGCGAATCGGTTTTACAGCTGTCATACAAAATATTCATTAAAAAAATAAGGCATTTTGAGGTATTTTTACGGCACAATTTTCGGTCAACAGCGCCACTAGCGCCGTTATGTCTAAAGAGTGCATAGATTTGTAGAAATACTGTTCAGCCCATAAAGGTTATGCAAATGATATTAAAAAATTTACACAGAGTTATTACATAGGTATTAGGGTAAAATATATGCCTCTGACGCTGTTCTATACCGAAAATATAGAGTTAAATGAGTGCAAATTTAGCAACGGATGTGTCGATTATAAATGTTCATGCTTTTATGTTTAAAATGTGTATGAATATGTATTTTGTATAGGGCATTTTTATTTCTGCACAAATATAATAAAAAGGCACCTTTTGAAACGTTATCAAATACGATGTTTTTTCATGTTCATTCTTGTAAACCGCCGTCTGCCGTTCTTCCGAAAACAAAGGTAAAAAAAGTGCAAATTTAGCGATCGATGTGTCTATTCTATAAATGTTCTTGCTTTTATGTTTAAAATGTGTATTAAAATGTATTACGTATAGGGTATTTTGATTTTTGCGCAAAAATATGATACCAAGGCAGCTTTTTGAAACTGACCTTCACGTTATCAAATACGATCTTTTTTCGTTTCATGTTCAATCTTGTAAGCCGCCACCTGCCGCTCTTCTGAAATTTAGCGATCAATGTGTCCATTTTATAAATGTTCATGCTTTTATGTTTAAAAGGTGTATGAAAATGATATTGTAATGATACAATAAAGTTTGTTCATACTTACCTGGCAGATATATATATAGCTGTATTTTCCGAAGTCCGACAGAAATTAAAAAACTTACGACACACGTAGTGGGAGTCAGGTGGTTAGTACCCATTCCCGCCGCTGGGAGGCGGGTATCAGGAACCATTCCCATTTTCTATTCATAATTTTATTTCCACTGTCTCCTGAGGGGAGGTGGGTGGGTACTTAAATTATATATATCTGCCAGGTAAGTATGAACAAACTTTATTGTATCATTACAATATAATTTTGTTCATGAAACTTACCTGTCAGATATATATATAGCTGAATCCCACCTTTGGTGGTGGGAAGAGACAGAATAGAATTTTAGGAAACATACACATGCAGATAATTGATATCTTGGTTCCTTACCTGTTAGCATAGCTGGCTTCGTGGTTACTGCCACGTAAGTCTTGCTTGTGCTACTAGAGTTGCCAGCGAGGTAGAGACCTATAAGCTGGTGTGCACTCAGAGATCTGTCACAGGTCGTGACCACGATATGACTAGACATTGACCATACAATGAGAGCAACGAAGTAAAAAAACCACCTGGCCTAGTCTACCAAAGGTATCCCACTAAACTAGACTAAAGAAGGGAGATCCGCCTCGGGCGGTCGACCCCACAACCAAAAAACACACACAATTAAAAACTCACCTAACCACTAAGGGAAAGGATGAGTGCTACCTCCTGCCCCCAAAACAGTGTCTGCAGCAACGTATGGTCCAAGCGACGAGCAATGTTCGTATGTCGCTTTCACCTCCCGCAGGTAGTGTGAAGCGAACACCGAGTTGCTCCGCCAATATGTGGCACTCACAATGTCACTGAGTGCCATATTTCTGTGAAAGGCTATCGAGGTCGAAATAGCCCTCACCTCGTGGGCATTCACTTTTAAAAGCTTCATGTCACTATCACTACATGTGGAATGAGCTTCCTTAATGGTGTCTCTCAAGAAGAAAGAAAGCGCGTTCTTTGACATGGGAAGATCAGGCTTCTTGACAGAGCACCACAAGTTGCCCGAAGGTCCTCTACAGTCCTTCGTTCTGTCTAAATAGAATTTGAGAGCCCTGACAGGGCACAGGACTCTCTCGGGCTCACTACCCACGATCTCTGTCAAACCCTTGATTTCAAATGTCTTGGGCCAAGGGTTGGAAGGATTTTTCGTTCTTTGCTAAGAACATAGGGCTTAAAGAACAAACTGCATCAGAGTTCTTAAACCCAACATGCTTGCTTATTGCCTGGATCTCACTAACTCTCTTCGCCGTTGCCAGAGCAGTTTAGAAAAAGTGGTCTTCCTTGTAAGGGTTTTTCTAAGCCGGAAGCTAAGATTTGAGCGGTTCAAAATTACTGGACATCAAAAACTTTAGAACAATGTCTAAGTTCCAAGAAGGAACTCTTGGTTGAGATACCTTCGAAGTCTCGAAAGACTTCAGGAGATCATGAAGGTCTCTGTTATTGGCTAAGTCCAGCCCTCTATGCCTAAAGACTACAGAAAGCACACTTCTGTAGCCTTTTATCGTAGGCAACCGAGGGCTAAGCGAACTTCATTCCTCAAGTAGAGAAGGAAGTCTGCGATCTGGCTCACAGAGGTAGAGGTGGAGGAAATGCCTTTCTTCCTGCACCAGCTCCGAAAAAACAGCCCACTTGGATTGGTATACGGCAATAGAAGAAGGTCTCCTTGCCGTTGCGATCGCTTTAGCCACAGGTCTTGAAAAACCCCTCGCTCTGGCCAACTTCTGGATAGTCTGAACGCAGTCAGACTCAGAGCAGGGAGGTTTTTGTGATACCTCTCGAAGTGGGGCTGTTTGAGTAGATCTATCCTTGGAGGCAGAGTCCTCGGAAAGTCTACTAGAAAAGACATGACCTCGTGTGAACAGTCGGTCGCTGGCCAAAGAAGGGGGCGATGAGAGTCATCCTCACTCCCTCTGATGCTTCGAATTTCCTTATTACTTCCCCTAGGATCTTGAACGGGGGAAAGGCGTATACGTCTAGTCCCGTCCAGTCCCAAAGAAGGGCGTCTACTGCTCCTGGGTCTAGAACTGGTGAGCAGTACAGCGGGAGTCTCGTTGTCCTGGAAGTTGCGAAGATGTCTACGAGAGGACATCCCCATAACTTCCACAACCTCTGGCATACTTCCTGATGAAGGGTCCACTCCGTCGGCAGAAGTTGACCTTGCCGACTGAGCAGATCTGCACGGACATTTTCTACTCCTGATCAAATCTCGTCAGGATAGAGACATCGTGTGCCTTCGCCCATAACAGGATCTCTTTTGCAAGGAAGAACAGGGATCGAGAGTGGGTTCCTCCCTGTTTCTTGAGGTATGCCAGGGCTGTGGTGTTGTCCGAGTTGATCTGCACCACATTGCCGGAGACTTCGTCCTGAAAGAACTGGAGCGCCAGATGAACTGCTGCCAGCTCCTTGAGGTTTATGTGCCAGGACACCTGTTCCCCTCTCCAGGTGCCTGACACTTCCTCCCCCCCCAGTGTTGCTCCCCACCCCGCGGAAGACGCGTCGGAAAACAACACTAGGTCGGGGCTCTGAAGCTTGAGGGAAAGACCCTCTGCGAGCTTCCAAAGGGTCGTCCACCATCTTAGATGTTCCTTTACCTCTTCCGATAACACAGAATCGATTCCAAATTGTTTTAGTGCTTCCAATTGTCCGACAGGAAGAATTGAAGAGGTCTGAGGTGCAACCTCCCTAGGGAAACAAACTTCTCCAGTGAGGAAATGGTCCCCAGCAGACTCATCCATTCCCTCACTGAGCATGATTCTTTCCCCAGAAAGGTTGACACTTTGCTTAGGCAATCTAGTTGTCGCCCCTGGGACGGAAAAGCCCGAAAAGCCACTGAGTCCATCTGAATCCCCAGATAGACTAAAGACTGAGAAGGGGTCAGATGTGACTTTTCGAGGTTCACCAGAAGCCCCAGGGACTTCGTTAAAGACAAGGTCGTGTGAAGGTCCTCCAGACACCAGTCTTTCGAGGAGGCTCGTACGAGCCAGTCGTCCAGGTAGAGAGAGATCCTGACTTTGGAAAGATGAAGCCACCTCGCAATGTTCTTCATCAGTAGGGTGATTACCATCGGAGCAGTGCTGAGTCCGAAGCAGAGAGCCCTGAATTGAAACACTTTTCCTTTCAAGACAAACCGCAGGTATTTCCTCGACTGGGGGTGGATGGGGACGTGAAAATACGCGTCCTGGAGATCTAGGTGGAAGCCATCCAATCCCCCGGTCTTAAGGCTCCCATCACTGACTGAGGTGTCTCCATCTTGAACCTCTGCTTGATGACAAAGAGGTTCAGGTTGCTGACATCGAGTACCGGTCGCCATTCCCCCGACTGCTTTGGCACCAGGAACAGTCTGTTGTAAAATCTGGGGGAATTCAGGTCGGAGACCTGTTCTACGGCATGTTTCACGATCATCTGATCTAGCAGATCGCAAAGCACTTGTTGCTTTTCTCCCCGATAAGAAGGTGACATGTCCCTGGGTGTCGTAGACAGCGGGGGTGGTTTCAGGAACGGGATCCAGTTAACCCTTCTTTATGATGTCCAAGGACCATTTGTCCGCACCTCTCTCTTCCCAGGCTTGCGCAAAAAGCTGAAGCCTGGCTCCAACCGGTGACTGAAGGACTTCTGTTTCACTTCTTGTTCTTGGCAAGCGCAGTGGCTCTGCCTCTGGAAGTGCCTCTTCCTCGAGGGGTGGTCTCGAGAAGAACTACCTCGAAAGGGCTTCGATTTCTTGAGAATCGAAACTCCCGAGGACGAAGGTACCACAGGTCTCCTTGAAGATTGTGCGAGGAGATCTTGCGTGGCCTTCTCCTGTAGGCTGGTAGCAATGTCTTTTACCATAGCCTGGGGGAAGAGATGATCCGAAAAAGGAGCGAAGAGCAAATCTGCCTTTTGTGACGGAGAGACAGATTTAGCTGTAAAATTGCAAAACAGGGATCTCTTCTTCAAGAGCCCTGTGCAAAAGTGAGCTGTAAGCTCCTTCGAACCATCTCTGACGGCCTTGTCCATACACGACATTACGCTGGACAGCTCCCCCAGACTAATCGAGTCGGAACTCCTAGACTTGGCATCCAGAACTCCCAGACACCAATCTAGAAAGTTAAAGACCTCTAACGTACGAAAGAGGCCTTTAAGGTGGTGGTCCATTTCCGTAGTAGACCAGGAAACTTTCGAAGAGGACAGGTGAGACCTCCTCGAGGCATCCACAATGCTTGCGAAGTCTCCTTGGGCTGACGAGGGAAGTCTAATACCTACGTCTTCTCCCGTCTCGTACCAAATGCCTGCCTTCCCACTAAGTCTTGAAGGTGGCAGAGCAAAAGAAGTCTTTCCCTGAGACTTCCTTTTCTCCATCCAGTCATGGACTTTACGAAGAGCCCTCTTAGTTGAAAGGGACTTCTCTTGACAAATGCCGAGACCTTGTTGATCTTCTGGAAGAAGAAAGTTGCGAGGGAGGAGAGCGAGGAGCTTCAGGATGAAAAGTATCTCCAAACTCCGATTGAAGAAGGCGGGTCAATACCTGGTAGTCAGAAGAGACCGCCGCCAACGGTTTCTCATCATCAACTTCAACCGAAGCGTCGCTAACCTCTGCTTCCGACACAGGTGAAGTCGGAGGAAGTAAGGCTGAACCAAGACCATCTGGTCTAAGTTTCCAAGAGGAGCGTTGCTGTGAAGTGGAAGGCAAAGCTGACTCCTTAATAGAAACTCCGGTTGTCTCTCTAAGACCCGAAGTAACTTGCAAATTCTCTCAAAAACAGGTGGGTGACGACGAAAATCCCAAACATCCAGCGTCCACCCGAGCGTCCACTGGCGCCACCCAAACCCCCCTGGCGTCCCACTGGCGCTTGCCTGGCTGCTACTAGCGCGGGATTGGCGTCTACTCGCGCGCTGCTGGCGTCCGCTGGCGCACACTTGGCGTCCACTGGCGTGCGTATGACGTTCACTAAAGCGCGCTTAACATCTCGCGCGCGCTCTGCTTCCGCCGGTGCACTCTTAGTTGTCACTGGCACTCGCTTGGCTTCCGACCGAGCGTCAAGATCCTGAACTTGCACCGAAGCGTCCACGCAAATATCGAGATCTCGCACCGCAAGTTTACGAGCGGGTAATACCGCTTCATGTGCAGAGCGTGTAAATTCCACTTCACGTCCTCTAGAGAGCCGCTGGGGAGTCGGACGAACTCTAGCAGGAGAAGAAAGTGGAGAGATAGACGAGCGAGGAGAAGGAGAGGGAGACCTTATAGATCTCTTCACAGGTAGACGGTCATCCTTTCTCCGGGGACGTGGTTGCGCCCCTCTCTTAGAAAGAGCATCGGCAAGTTGTTGCTGCAAAGAGCGCAGGATCTTCTCAGTAAGAGAGGATTCCATGTCAGGTGACGGGCTGATCCTGCGAGGGGCGAGGGGACGCCTTCTTCCTTCTCCCAGGAACTGCCGTAGAACGCGCTCGGGAGTGACTGGGGCGCTCAACAAAGTCATCATCCGATGACTCTTTACGTTTCTTCTGTGGCAGGAAGGCTGCGAACATACTCTCAGGCGAAGATCGCCGCTCGAGAGCAAAAACTGGACGTGAAGCGTCACGATCACCAACGCTCCTTTTCACCGGGCGTGAAACTGACTGAGAGCTCCACCCCTTGTGCGGGGAAGAAGCCTCTGAAGAAGAGAAACACTCTTTGAGGAGACGTGCACGCGCACGCTCCCTGGCAGTCTGGGTAGCGTCGACAGATACTGCAGAAGGCACGTCAGATCGGTGGGCGTTCCCCGTAACCCTCCTGCGGCTTTCGACATGCCCTCTCCCTGAAACCTGGGAGTCCGGCAGCAGTCTAGGCCTAGAGGCGAAATGGGGCCGATCTGACGCATCCCTCACAAACGAAGGCACTGTCACTGCACTTTGCACCTTCACTTTTGCCTTCTAAGGCGAGCACTTTAGATTCTAAATTACGAATCGACTCTAAGATAAACGTAAGGGTATTACCCTCCACAGACACTGTTTCAGGGCCCGAAGGCAACACTACAGGGTTAGGAGTAGTGATTAAAGGAGGGTTAGTAGGAGAAACATGAACTTCCTGACGTTTACCTGAAACGCTACTGGAGGAAGACCTCCTTAACCTATCCCGTTCAAGCTTACGAAGATAGGACTCATACGCTCTCCATCCAGAATCAGAAAGACACTCACATTCCTTGCAGCGACTTTCATACATACAATCATGCTCCCTGCAACTCTTACACAAAGTATGAGGGTCTACTGATGCTTTCAGTAGCCTACCTCGACAATCACTCTTGGTACAAAACCTGGCGCTAGCCGAACTAGAACCAGACATCTTATTTAAAGAGAAATCAAGCCAAAATCAATCAAATCCACAATTAACGTGTGCCTAGCCACCGATCCAAAAGTCAAGATACCAAAAAATCAAAAAGGGGTACTTATAGTAGCCAAGTTTCCTAAATTCAAGACGGAGGTGCTAAAAACTGTTTACAACACCGGCAACAGAAAATTATGAATAGAAAATGGGAATGGTTCCTGATACCCGCCTCCCAGCGGCGGGAATGGGTACTAACCACCTGACTCCCACTACGTGTGTCGTAAGTTTTTTAATTTTTGTCGGACTTCGGAAAATACAGCTATATATATATCTGACAGGTAAGTTTCATGAACAAAATATAATATGTATAGGGTATTTTTATTTTTGTACATAAATATGATACAAATTAAGGTAGCTTTTGTAACTACCCTCCACGTTGTCAGAGGATGTTTTTCATGTTCGTTCTTGTCCGCCACTGTTCCGAAAAATGCATGGTGTTATTTTATTAACTATGCATCTTTTCCATAAATCCTTTAAAAGTTATACATTACTTCACTGTATCCAATAATATTGTATGTATTCTCATATTATTGTATTATAAAATACTATGGCAAATCTAAGCCAGCATTCAGCGGAGCGGCCAATGTTTTGGTTTCAAATCAGCTGATGGCAAATACGAGTTTGTTTTGCCAAAATTATAACTAGATTTAAATTTAACAATATATTTCCAGATTGATCTTTGATCTATAGCAAATAAAGTTATTACATTAAGCCTTAAATGCCTATTGGACGTATTATACGTCAACAAAAATTGTCTGTCGGGTGCTTAACCCTTAAATGCCGAAGGGGTATAATAAAAATACTCTCCCGTATGCCAAGGGGGTCTCGGAGTGAGCCCTGAAGCGGAAAAAATATTTTTTTCAAAAAATCACAGCCCGCTTAGTTTTCAAGATTAAGAGTTCATTTTTGGCTCCTTTTTTTGTCATTGCCTGAAGTTTAGTATGCAACTATCAGAAATGAAAAAAATATCATTATCATATATAAATAATGCAATATATGATAGCGCGAAAACAAAATTTCATATATAATTGTATTCAAATCACGCTGTGAGCAAAACGGTTAAAGCTAATGAGTTAATTTTTATCGTTGTACTGTACACTAATTTTCGATCATTTTGGTATATAACACATTGTAAAATGATCAAAGCAACACAGAGAAAATATTATCACAAAATGATGCATGAATTTGTAACGTGCGGATGTAAAAAAATGTTTTTTTCAAAAATTCACCATAAATCTAAATATTGTTCTAGAGACTTCAATTTGTTTCAAAATGAAGATAAATGATTGAATATTAGTATACTGTAAGAGTTTTAGCTTACAATTGCAGTTTTCGACCGTTTCGGACGAGTTAAAGTTGACCGAATGTCAAATTTTTTTATATATATTTTTTATATGCAAATATTTCAACAATGACAGAAGTTACAACCTTAAATTATTTTTTATTGTATTCTACATGAAATTGTGCACATTTTCATATATAAAACTCTATGAAACGCCTAATATGAAACGGAGCAAATATTCCGAGAATGCGATGTACACATTTCAGAGATTTGCGGCGGAGAATCCATGCGCGGAGAGAACGAAAGTTTTTTTTTTAAATTCACCATAAATCGAATATTGTGCTAGAGACTTTGAATTTGTTTAAAATGAAGATAAATGACTGAATATTACTAGACTGTAAGAGTTTTAGCTTACAATTGCGTTTTTCGACCATTTCGGTGGAGTCAAAGTTGACTGAACGTGGTTTTTTTCTATTTATCGTGATTTATATGCAAATATTTCAAAAATGACAAAAGCTACAACCTTCAATTATTTTTTTTTGTATTCTACATGAAATTGCACACATTTTCAGATATAAAACTTTATGTAACGGCTAATTTAAAATGGTGCAAACATTATGACAATTGCACATATGATTTTTTCGGAAGAGTTACATCGTGGACGTAAGGAAAATGTTTTTTTTTTTCCATAAATTCACCATATATCGAAATATTGTGCTAGAGACTTCCAATTTGTTGCAAAATGAAGGTAAATGATTGAATATTACTAGAATATAAGATTTTAGCTTACAATTCCGTTTTTCGACCATTTCGGTAGAGTCAAAGTTGACCGAAGGTTGAAATTTTGGCACTTATCATTATTCATATGAAAATATTTTAAAACTGATAAAAGCTACAACCATGGGTTGTTTTTAGTTGTATTGTGCATGAAATTGCGCACATTTCCATATATAAAACTTTATGTAATGGCTAATTCAAAATGGTGCAAACATTTCGACAATCGCATGAAAAAATTTATGATTTTTTCGGAAGAGTTACCGCGGGGGGATGTAAGGAAAAAGTTTTTTTCATAAATTCACCATAAATCGAAATATTGTGCTAGAGACTTCCAATTTGTTGCAAAATAAAGGTAAATGATTGAAATTACCAAAATATAAGATTTTTAGCTTACAATTGCATTTTTCGACCATTTCAGTAGAGTCAAAGTTGACCGAAGGTTGAAATTTTGGCACATCGTTATTTATATGAAAATATTTCAAAACTGACAAAAGCTGCAATCATGAGTATTTTTTGTTGTTTACTACATGAAATTGCGCACATTTTCATATATAATACTCCATGTAATGGCTAATTTAAAATGGTGCAAAAATTATGTCAAAGTGACGAAATAATTTCTGAGATGTGTCACCGATACTTTTTAGTGCGATAAGAAAGAAATTTGCGCTTGCGTGCCTGCGTAACGATTGCAAACAAAATAACACCTTGATCCTTGAACTCCCTGTATCCCCCAAGGCGCGCGATTCAAAAGTTTTCGGCTGATAGGCCTATAAGTATTTTTCCGCGAATTTTTTAAAAAAAACTTTTCTATGTCGACGTAAATTACGTCCAATCGGCACCCGACAGACAATTTATCTCGACGTAAAATACGTCCACTAGGCGTTTAAGGGTTAATTGACGTAAAATACGTCGACGCTAATAAGTTTTTTTAAATATTCGCCGAAAAATAGTTATAGGCCTACTTGGCAAAAAATTTTGAATCATGCGCCTTGAGGGATGCTGGGAATTCACGGTTCAAGCTATTGTTTTGTTTACAAGCGTTACCCAGGCACGCATGCGGGAATTTCTTTCTTCTCACATTAAAAAGCATCAGCGACACATCTCAGAAATTATTTTGTCATTTTGTCGTAATTTTATGCACCATTTTATATTAGCTGTTACATAGAGTTTTATGTATGAAAATGTGCGCAATTTCATGCAGAACACAACAAAAAACAACCCATGGTTGTAGTTTTTATCAGTTTAATAACGATAAGTGCCAAATTTTCAACCTACAGTCAACTTTGATCAACTGAAATGGTCGAAAAACGCAAATGTAAGCTAAAACTCTTACATTCTAGTAATATTCAATCATTTACCTTCATTTTGCAACATATTTGAAGTCTCTAGGACAATATTTAGATTTATGGTGAATTTTTGAAAACAACTTTTTTTTATGTCCGCGCATTATGAATTCATGCATCATATTGTGATAATATTTTCTCAGTGTTGCTTTGATCATTTTACAATTTGTTATATACCAAAATCATCGCAATTTAGTGCACAATACAACGAAAAATAATTAACTCATTAGCTTCAGCCATTTTGCTCACCAACGCGATTTGTATACATGAAATTTTTTTTTGCACCGTCATATATTCCAATATTTATATTTGATAATGATATTTTTTTCATTCCTGATGGTTGCATACTAAAATTCAGGCAATGACAAAAAAAAGGAGCCAAAAATGAACTCTTAATCTTGAAAACTAAGCGTGCTGTGGATTTTTGAAAACTACTTTTTTCCTGCTTCGGCGCTCACTCCCGAACGCCGCCAGCATACGGGAGACACTTTTGGAAATACTGGCTCAGTGTTTAAGGGTTAAGATATCTCAGTTCTATTCTACACAACGTCATTTATAACAACTACGGTAATAATGTACTACAGTACAATGATTGAAATACAAGCCAAACGGATGTTATCGAATTCGATTGTACTTAGAAAAAAAAAAAAAAAAGCCGTTTCTCGTTCGGTTGTTCATGGCTGTACACATTTACGCAACGAGTATAACGTTAAAACCATATTTCCATAATTCTCTTTTGCAGCTTTTGAACTTATGTAACTAGAAGATGGGATAAAGTTAGGCTATTGTAATTTGGTCTCTCATAAAATCGGAGTATCGTAAGACAAATTATCGCAACTTGAACACTACAGCTACCTGTACACTGTACTTATAAAATCTTATTATATCTTTACATACTCTAGACACCCAAAGAATTAAAGCTAGTCTTTTTTCACTTTACAGTATTTATAATACTATAATGCACTGTACAGTACTACTGTACAGTAAATTCTGTAGACTATACTGCATAAATATAATTTTACTTATTGCGCCATCGCGGGATTACGGCGCTGTTTGACTGGTCAGGGCGCTGTTAACTGGTCTAGAATTTCGAAAGGAGGTGTGCGGAGGCCATGGGCTTTAAAATTGCTTAGCGTCGAAAATCCTTAGCATCGGCGGCCAGGAATGGAACCCCTGCCGCTAACCGAGGGCTGCCTGTATTGAGGGGCAACCCCCTTAGGACTCCCTTGGTCAAAGCAGAATATACTCCCCCATGCGGGGGAGGAGGACTGACTTGAGGTCCAGGAGATCAGAGGGGGCAGAACTGTCACCTCCACTACACATCCAGTAAGATGCCTTTCCAGTGGCTGTCTGTCAATAACTGGGACTGGCAACAAGCTCAACTGAGGGGGCGACTACCCCCTATGTAAACCCCCTAACCTCCCTTGGACCTCCAGTATGTCTTCTCCCCCATGGTGGGGGAGAAGGGCAGGGACCTTTGTCTAATAGCATTGGGAGACACATAGCCACCGCCTCCAGTGCCTCCACCAGGTGCTGCGTGCTCTGAGTTGGGCTCTAGAGGCAGGAGGAGGCAAGTGGAGGTACTCTTGGTTTGGCAGTGATTTTATCCATTGAGGGTCATTAATATTGCGTAATTTGATTGATTTTTGATATTGTGTAATTTGACTGAATTTGGTATGGTAAAGTTGTTGTGAGTATGTCTGTCTGGTTGTGGTGACGTTGAAAGGTTCGGTGTGCATTTCAGTGTCTGAGAGTTGGTAGTTGAGGTCAGTGTTGGTGGTGGCAGTTTGATGTGGTGGGTTGGAGTTGGTTGTATGATTTGTCATGTTGTTTTCAAGCTGTTGGTGCTTGTTTGCGTGGTGACTGGGGTGTTGTTTTTTGAGTTGTTGTAAGGTTTTGGTGTTTGTCTGTCATGGGCAGTGAAATTCTCGGCAGCTGTTGTTTCTCGACTAGCCAATATCCAGCGGACAGCACAGCCTAGCCCTGAGTATCTGGAGTCTGAGGTTGATTGATTGATTGATTGTGTCTATTAAACCTGGCGTCACAACAGCTAGGTTACTGACACTGAAATAAATTTAAATAGAAAAAATTTGAATTTAAAATAAATTTCATATAAAATATCTATATATATGTGTATATAAATATATTTGTTCAAATATATAAATTCTTACATCAACAGTCTATGTGTAAATCAAATTTCGTTGAGGAGGCCCACCTCCCACATAAAAATATATAACAGCTCTCTATTACAATGCTTTCCAAGAATTGTAGCTAGAATAAAAGTACCTACTCTGTCACATCCCCAAGATTGTTGCTTTCTGTGATCCCACCACATTGTGTGTGCAGAGGCAGGTGGAAGCAGGAGGAAACTAGTTTTGGGTTTTTCACTGATTTTTTGGTCATCTTGGTTACTGATTACTTCCATGAAAAATATTACTACCTACTTTTTTATATCTTTTTAGCAATTTCTGGCATCTGGGCATAAAAACATGAATAAACTGTATGAATAACATTAGCATTTCATATATTCAACATGTACCCATTTCAAGATAAATTTATGTGTATCTTCTAAAATAAAAGATGAATTTATATAAAAGAAGGAGTTTTAACACAGTCACAGCCAGGAAAGCAGCAGTCAACATGAAAGCGTTTGTTCGTTATTCACCTTCCATCCTCACATGCACTAACAAGAAAGTCTCCATCTACTATCCAAAAACCTCAACATACTTTCTGGTTCTCTGGTAAGTACAAAGTATTTTCATAATTTTTACTAGACTCAGGGAGAGTCTATTATGTAACCAAATCCATTAAGTAGAGGTGTAACTATATCACAATGAATTAAAGTTGTGAGTCAAAGAAGCAAGATAATAACCATACACTAAGCTGTACCAGAATAAAGTAACTTTAAATAAAATAACTCAATATAATAATATCATTAGACTGGAAAAACAAGACATGAATCCAGCAACATAGCATTCATCAGTAACCACCTGATGGAAAAAGCATAAGATGTTATTAAAAATACTCCAACTCACATCATCCTTACCAAGGTGACTAATAATACAGTAGTACCTTGAGATACGAAATTAATCCGTTCCGAGGCGCCCTTCGTATCATGAGTTTTTCGTACCTTGGACCACATTTTACATGTAAAATGGCTAATCCGTTCCAAGCCCTCCAAAATCACCCCAGTAAATTTCATAATAAAGCTAAATTGACCTATAAACAATGAAATACTACAACAATTTGGACCATTGAATACCTAAATTAATAACAAAATGCAAAATAACCTGTAAATAAAGTGTATTAGTGTACATAGTATACAAGAAATACTGTACGTAAAATGTGGAAGCTTACCTTTCGAGTGAGGCTATCTCCGAAAGTGGCGACAGAGGAGGAGGACAAACGGCAGATACGTACACTTAACTTTACGAAACACAAAAAAGTCAGAAAAACGAACTAAACTTTACAAAACACATTAACAAAACTGTAACACTTAACTTTACAAAAAATTTAAAATAAAATTTAATTTGTCTTTTTTGATTTTTACATTTCTTTTTACTTTTTTATACTTTACATAATTTCAATTTCTTCACCAACGAATGGATGCCAGTCCGTTTACGGAATTTTTCGAACCACCCATGAGAAGCCTTGAACTCTGGGGTTGCCGTTGATGTCCCCTCTCTGCCGTCGTCTTCGGCTTGGGCAATCAAATCGCCGAAAATAGCACTGGCCTTCTGGCAAATTGCCGTCTCGGTTATCGTATCGCCATCGATTTCTTTGTCCTCAATCCATACAAGAAGCAGCCTTTCCATTTCATTATGCACATGGCTCCTCTTGTTGGACAAAATAGTCACGCCCTTGGAAGGCGTAGCTGCTTTGATGGCTTCCTTCTGCTTAAGGATGGTGCCTATCGTCGACGGATTTCGGCTGTATTCCTTAGCGATCACACTCAACCGCAAGCCAGCTTCATACTTTTTTATTATCTCCATTTTTGTCTCCATAGAAAGCATTCTCTTCTTTCTGTGAACTTCAGCAACTTTCTTGGGACCCATGACTATACTGTACGTAATTAAGTTATGTGGTACGTATACTAATTAGGTTCTCACACAACACGATAAAGTGGCACAACGAAACCACTAACGAATTTACATTACTAAACGAAATCGTTGGACCGAACGAATGCCACGTGCGTACGATAAAGATGTTGGTACGAAGAGGCCGAGATAGGTACGCCACCACGTACGTATAAGATGCATGATAGGAGGGATGCTGTCCAATAGGAGAGAAGGATCTCATGGCGGTGACTAGCATCAGGAACCAATGGGAGAGCAGGAGGATGGTGGCGAGTCTACTAGCACTAAGATGGCGAGGCGCGGCGCGAGTTTCAAAATTGTTATCTGGGCGAATCTCATATCTTGAAAACTTTTCGTATGTAGAGCCGTTAAATTTTTCGCATTGGCTTTCGTATCTCGAGTTTTTCGTAAGTTGAGCCTTTCGTATCTCGAGGTACCACTGTACATATATACAATTTGACTAAGAATATACAATGGTAACTCGTTTGTTGAATGTTTCTTATGTTGAACATTACATATTTTTAACAAAATTTTCAAGAAAATTTTGTATCGTTTGTCGAACAAACGCTCCTACACTTTGAACTGACCTATCATCTAGCTTATACTTGTATTCGACAGCTTACTGCATCCTACAAGAAAAACTGCACCAACATGGTTTTTTTCATTTACAATATATAGTTTAATGATAGCCATATTCAACAAAATAAATAAAAGAATTAAGAATTTCAGCGTATAATTTAGCAAAAAAGAACAAAGCATTTAAATACAAAATCTAGCATAAAAGATGTACAAAATAGTGTCACCACAGTGACATCATGCGCAGCTGACTTTAAACTGAGTAAGTGAGCATTGATATTTTGAGGAGAGAAAGAGATGTGAGTTAAAATATTAATGTATGTAGTACATAAAAGTAATAGCAATTCACATAAAAAAGGAAATTTCACAATAAATTTAACATCATGATAAAATATGAAAACAATAAAACTTAATTGTGCCAAGTGAGATGGTATAGTTTAACCATATTCAACAAGATAGTAAATGAAGGAACAAAGTTTTTCACAATACAATTTAGCATAAACGATTAACAAAATCATTCGTCATTGTGGTGATACACAACTAACTTGAGGTAGAGGGAGGGGGCGTTTATATTTCTTAGGAATAATAAATGAAAGATTTTAAGTTATGTGTCATAATACTGTTGAAGAGAGAAGGGACAGTAAAAATTTTACTATAATATGTACGTAAAAGCAGTACGTACCAATTAACATAAAATAATATGTTATTTCACAATACAGTGGTACCTCGAGATACGAAAGTAATCCGTTCCGAGACGGCCTTCGTATCATGAGTTTTTCGTATCTTGGAACACATTTTACATGTAAAATGGCTAATCCGTTCCAAGCCCTACAAAAACACCCCAGTAAATTATATTTCCAGGCCTAAAACATATGTTCTAGGGTTACGACGGAAGAAATATGACTCCAAAAAGGCAAAATACTGTACATACTTGAGTAATATTCAACTGCATGTAATGTTCAACCCCATTTTTACTGCATATATTAGGACTTTAACATATGTCCCTTAGCAATATGCCTAGCCTTTGTTAGCGGTTGCTACTGTAGCCTAGTCTATGATTCTGACATCTAAACCTAAGAGCTAAAAGCTTAGAATATACCAATAAAATGTATAAATAATCAGCATGTACTCATTTCAAATAATTATTAATTAATCATTAACTATAATACACACACACACACACACACACACACACACAAAAAAAACCTTCTAATCGATTATTTACATTCAGCTCTTACCCGTCTTACGAGTACCGAACGAACGCCAAGCAATCATTTTTCCTAGCACACAGTAAGCCATAAATTGTCATTAGTATCTCTCTTCAACTAATGAAACCACCAAACAGTATAATAACCAATCATTTCTATTCTTTATTCTATCTTTACCTAATGGAGATACCGAGTTACTGACAGCTATAATGAAACATACGTATACGTAACGTAATAATAAAACAGAAGAATTCTAAAAAAATACGTATTTGTTGGCAGTCTGATTTATTTTATATTTTATGATATCTAATTCACAATTTTTTTAATAAATGTATTGCATGTACTCATTTCAAATAATTATTAAGTAACCATTAACTATAATAAACAAACAAAAAAAAGCTTCCAAACGTCTGTTCACATCCAGCACTTACGAGTATCGAACGATCGCCGAGCAATCACTTTTACACAGTAAGCCATAAATTTTCATTATCTCTCTTCAACTACTGAAACTACCAAACAGTATAATAACCATTCATTTCTATTCTTTATTCTATCTTTACCTAATGTTTTTTTATTATTAAATGTATTGCATGAATAAGTTTTTCAATTTACAGCAACTTTTACCAATAGAATATTTAAAGCACAAGGGGTAGATGCTGACCAATAGGAGAGGACCTTATGGGGTGACTAGCATCAGGAACCAATGGGAGAGCGGGAGGATGGTGGCGAGTTTACTCAGTTGGCGGCGCGGGAGTTTTAAAATTGTTCTCGGTGGTCCGGGCGAATCTCGGGACTTTACAGCAACAACCTTTCATATCTTGAAAACTTTTTGTATGTAGAGCAGTAAAATTTTTCGCATTGGCTTTCGTATCTCGAGGTTTTTCGTAAGTAGAGCCTTTCGTATCTCAAGGTACTACTGTAATTTAACATAATAATAAAATATGAAGACAATCAAATGCAATACAGTAATAATAATTATACAAAAATTATTACTCGAACCAGTGTTCGGTGTGTCGAGTGAAACAATAAAGAAGAGAGGAGAGGGAAGACGGGGGTCTGCTTCCTACTGACTTACCAGCTGAGCTGGGATGATTATTTGCCCGTTACTTTTACTTTCACTTGATTTGCCCAAAATACCTACTAGTGATAATTGCTTTTTACAGTTTTTTACCACTGTAAAAGTAACTCAGCTCCATAATAAACACACTGGAACCGCGTTCAGCTTTTGCATGCCTTCGATCGTTTGCTTAAATGACTTCCTTGTGAAGTGTTATATAATCTCTTAAATTTTCTTGCATTCTTTACTTATTACTCATCTGTCTACAAAATCCTCATGTTTATTTAAAATTTTGCTATTTGCCAACAGTAAGTTGATGTATTATGGGATAATCTCTTTCATGCACTGAAGTACCAGGTGTAAACACCTCAACAATCATACACACTGATTACTCTCTCACAGACACAGTTGGACACACACACTATCGATTCCTTTGAATATCCTTGTAAAATGTGAATATTAACCTTAGTTTACTGCAACCACTTCGGTTTCCTCAAAGGGTTCTTGTCTCTCTTCCCTCCATCCCCCCACCAGGTCATGCACCATTTTCACCAAACATTTCGTAAATCGTAAATGGACACAAAATGTTTTGAAAATTTTACTTCATGTAACATACTGTTTTATTATTTTACATTCTTAGTTGAACTTTTTAACACATTAATAATAGAAAAAAAATTAAAATAGGGACTTTTTGGGTTGGCTGGAACAAATTATCCTGATTCCCTTTATTTCTTATGGGGATATTTGTTTCAAATTTCAAACAAATCGTACTTTGAACAGCCTTCTGGAATGGATTAAGTTCGAAGTCTGAGGTACTACTGCACTTGTTAAACTTGCACAACTTTACAAAAATTATTCATCTTAATTACCTACTTAGCTACTGGTCAAACACTTCTTTGTTGTTATTTTTTGTAAGCCAGTCTTATTTTACTAACATACGTATACACACACTTCTCTCCTCTTTACTTACCTTCACCTTGATTTTTAAACTTAGGTCTTCCAAGTCGAAGGAATAAAATCTCTCAGGGACTTCTGATTATGTGAAAAGACTATTTCTAAACAAATTTGTACATTCACCGAAATGATTTTCACTTACCTTTCTAATGATAATAGTAGAGGATTAGTTTGACTGCTGTCACTACCAACATCTCTACAAGAGGTACTTATTTCACATAATAAATTATCGGCACTTGAGTGTTCTTCTGGGTCAGCATCAGGTGATAACCTTTCTACTAATCTCTCAACTAAATGGCTGCCATTCAACCACTGAAAAAGAAAACAATGAATGTAATTTACAAGCAAACGGAATGTACATTATTTCACATAAATAAATGAACAGACCACAATTTCCAAAAGCCAACCTGGATTGACATAAAATTATAAGAATATTTGTTTCACAAAAAGTCCATTAACTTTATTTCCATGGAAAAGGATATACCAAGTCAAACTTCCTCATATCAATCAAGACTAATAAATTTCTACTGTGTATACCCAGTCCTACAGATGATATCCAAATCACTCTATCTGTGCAACTATTGTCAAACAAACTTTGATAATCTCCCAAGGAATTCCAAAACCAGATATTTTATGCAGTGCCTTTATTTTTTCACTGATCATTCCATTAGTTCATTGTCACTGCATCAGTGTTACTTTATTTAGTTGTTTTCACATGCTCGTTGAATTTTCACACCTGCATACTCTGGAACAAGTGTCTGATGTCAAAGAAAATGCAAGTACCCAGTGAGACCAGCTAACTGTTCTTTGAATTTCAGTAAAACCAAATTTCACTCCTTAGAGCTTAACAGGAGAGCTCAAAAATCCTATCTTCAAATTATTCAAAAAAAATTAAATTCTTGCTGAGTAGGTTGACTTGCTGCACTATAGGTTTTAGGTGCTCTCTCTTGCATCTTATCTCAATGCAATTGGTTATTTTAGTGAATGGCAGGAAATTACTGCTTGACAGTATCATCATATTGGGTGGTGGGTAAGAGCAATGAGGAGTTTTAAAGCATAAGTAATCAAGTACATAATGTCATTCGTGACGGGCATTCCGCCATTTTTTCTCTCATACGAGCAATGGGAAATTTGAACGAATGCAAGATTGGTGGCCCTATCCAGAGACTCGCCACCCACCCACCTATCCTAGAGCAGTCTACTCCCCAAGCTCTCACTTTCAGACACCACCGCAAGACAACAGCGCCAAGTTGGCACCCCGCAAATGGGGGGTTGTGATGCAAGTCTAGGCCTAAAACAAAAGGGACCAAGAGTCAGTGACCTGTAGAAAACCCTCCAAGGAAGCAACCCCCCTCCCCCCCTCTTTCAAAGGATGATGGTTAGAAAACTGAAAGCATAGGTGGCCCGTCTTCACGAAATGAGTGTCTTACGGAGCGGACGTCCTTTTTCCTGTCCGCCCCTCCCTGAGAGGCAACTGTCTCTCTCTTAACAAGGTAAGGTGTCTGTTGTATGAGAACCTCGTATCCTCACCTATCCTTCCTCTTTCCCCAGGATAACATTCCATCCTTCCCTCCTATCCGTATAGAAAGAAATCCTATCCACCGAACCTTTGTTCCTCTCTCTCCTACCCTCCAGCCTCACCCTCGTGGCAGGCTCCGCTTGAGACTGTTTCCCCTTGCCCTGAGAGTAGCCTCGCTTCGATATATATCTGCTGCCATGTGTAATTAATTATAAGACTTATTGCTACGTCCACTAGTAAAAATAATTTGTATAAGTCAAATAGTGCAGTGTAAGTGAACAGTTAGGTGGATTAGCGAACCTGTGCATATTAGCTAGTGTTTAATTGTCGTAAAATTTCCCTTCCAGGGAATGAGCGTACTTTTGCTGAAACTTCCACATATGGTTACGAACCATAGTACACCACTCCACTCCAGAGAAACCCCTTGCTGCTTCAATCTTCAGCGGTTAACCACGGTTAACCTAACAATATTTACAAATAATATTAAATCCGTTGTGCTATCTTTTGTTACTACATTTATACAAATACTTGTTAAATACATTTATTGCCGGCATTTAGTGTTTGTATGCCGGCTGGCGACCTCCAAACTTCCTTTTTTTTATCTAGATAAATTATTATACGCGTATGCGAGTATAAACAAGGCAAAAGCTCGCTCATATCATAAGAGTAATTGCTATTGCATCTAAGATTACATCATTAAAGAATCAAGCAGTGTTTGATTAAATTGCATAGTACACAAAAAGTTTGCTTAAAACTACTGCTATGAAGAAATGTAACACCTGCCATTTAACTTCAATAATCAACACAAACAATGACAAAAGTTAAAAGCTATCAGCACAAATTCTTCCTAAATACCAATCAAAAACCTTTGTCAACAATAAGTTAACATATTTCATATATGCTCCAATGAGTTCCAATAATAAGCTCCTGTCTCCGTCCTCGTCCCCCCTCCTATCACATAATACCAGTTACTAGTATTAACCCTCTTACGCCGAAGCCCTAAAAATCAAAACTTTTCCCATATGCCGGGGCGGGTTTGGAGTGAGCGCGGAAGCAGAAATTTTTTTTTTTTTTTTTTTAATCACAGCACGCTTAGTTTTGAAGATCAAGAGTTCATTTTTGGCTCCTTTTTTTGTCATTGCCTGGAGTTTAGTATGCAATCATCAGAAATGAAAAAAAATATCATTATCATATGTAAATAATGCAATATATGGTAGCGAAAAAAAAAAATTCATACATAATTGTATTCAAATCGCGCTGTGCGAAAAACGGTTAAAGCTAACGAGTTACTTTTTTTTTGTATTGTACACTAAATAGCGATCATTTTAATATATAATACATTGCAAAACGATAAAAGCAAAACCAGAAAAATATTATCACAAAATGATGCATGAATTCGTAACACGCGGACGTAAAAATTTTTTTTTTCATAAATTCACCGTAAATCTAAATATTGTTCTAAAGACTTCCAATTTCTTTCAAAATGAAGATAAATGATTGAATATTACAATACTGTAAGAGTTTTAGATTAGAATTGCAGATTTCGACCATTTCGGATGAGTTAAAGTTGACCGAATGTAGAAATTTTTATATATATATTATTTTATATGGAATATTTCGGAAATGAGAAAAGCTACAACCTTCAATTATTTTTTGTTGTATTCTTCATGAATTTGTGCACATTTTCATATATAAAACTCTATAAAACGGCTAATATGAAAAGGAGCAAATATTAGGATAATGCGATGTACGCATTTCAGAGATTTTTGGCCGCGTATCGGCGTGCGGAGGGAAAGAAAGTTTTTTTTTTTTTTAAATTCACCATAGATCTAAATATTGTGCTAGACACTTCAAATTTGTTTCAAAATGAAGATAAATGACTGTATATTACTATATTGGAAGAGTTTTAACTTACAATTGCGTTTTTCAACTATTTCGGTGGAGTCAAAGTTGACCAAACGTGGTTTTTTTTCTATTTATCGTGATTTATATGCAAATATTTCGGAAAAGAGAAAAGCTACAACCTTCAATCATTTTTGGTTGTATTCTACATGAAATTGCGCACATTTTCATATATAAAACTTTATATAACGGCTAATTTTAAATACTAGTGCAAACATTTTGACAATCGCACGAAAAAATTTCTGATTTTTTCGGGAGAGTTACCGCACGGACGTAAGGAAATTTTTTGTTTTTTTTTTATAAATTCACCATAAATCGAAATATTGTGCTAGAGATTCCCAATTTGTTGCAAAGTGAAGGTAAATGATTGAATATTACTAGAATATAAGAATTTTAGCTTACAATTGCGTTTTTCGACCATTTCGGTAGAGTTAAAGTTGACCGAAGGTTGAAATTTTGGCACTTATCGTTATTCATATGAAAATATTTCAAAAGTGATATAAGCTACAACCATGGGTTGTTTTTAGTTGTACTGTGCATGAAATTTTGCGCATTTCCATATATAAAACTTTATGTAACGGCTAATTTAAAATGGTGCAAACATTAGGACAATCGCACGAAAAAATGTATCGGATGAGTTACAGCAGGGACGTAAGGAAAAAGTTTTTTCATAAATTCACCATAAATCAAAATATTGTGCTAGAGACGTCCAATTTGTTGCAAAATGAAGGCAAATGATTGAATATTACTAGAATATAAGAGTTTTAGCTTACAATTGCGTTTTTCAACCATTTCGGTAGAGTCAAAGTTGACCGAAGGTTGAAATTTTGGCACTTATCGTTATTTATATGAAAATATTTCAAAACTGATAAAAGCTACAATCATGAGTATTTTTTTTTTATTCTACATAAAATTACGCACATTTTCATATATAATACTCCATGTAACGGATAATGTAAAATGGTGCAAAAATTATGTCAAAGTGACAAAATAATTTTTGAGATGTGTCACTGATACTTTTTAGTGCGATAAGAAAGAAATTCGCGCTTGCGCGCCTGCGTAACGATTGTAAACAAAACAACGCCTTGATCCGTGAACTCCCAGCATCCCCCAAGGCGCAAGATTCCAAAGTTTTCGGCTGGTAGGCCTTTAAGTATTTTTCCGTGAATTTAAAAAAAACTTTTTTGAGTCGACGTATAATACGTCCAATCAGCATACGGGAGACATTTTGACTCGACGTTTAATTGGTCCAATCGGTGTAAGATGGTTAATTCTGGCATCCTTCTCTATTGAGGGAATGAAGGCATACCATTTACACACGATATTATGTATGGAAAATAACAGTGAGAGAGAGAGAGAGAGAGAGAGAGAGAGAGAGAGAGAGAGAGAGAGAGAGAGAGAGAGAGAGAGAGAGAGAGAGAAACTAATTAACACTTAACACAGGGCAGTGCAAAGACCAGCACACATCACTGATGGGGGTGCAACACCTACTTTTCTGTAGTTACAGAATGTACAGCAGTCAGTATAAGAAACCAGAGGAATTGAATATCTTTACTCTTCCCAGCTTGAACCAAAGGGGAGAAAAAAGGTAGAGTTTAATAGGTATGTTCATAGCATTAATATACCATGTAGTAATTCAGGGAAATAACACGTGTGCTTATCATACTTATTTAAAACAAATGGTTCTCACAATGATTACTCGTGCAAGAATTGGTTACCAATTTTCGCACTTATACAAGAAAAATTCACGTTTCCCAACAGCCAGACTCTGGCAGTAACGAGGCAGTAGACAACTGATGCATAGAGAACAAACCAGGTTTCCAGCAGCAAGAAATAGTGAAGTCAAGGGACTGCCAATAAGTACTAAAGTTATGAGTTTTTATGAAAAAATATTTTTTTGTTTCAAAGGATTATGCAACACAACAAATCCAATACGCTACTTATATGAAGCCCAAAATAGCAACTAAAATGGGAGGGAAATAGCTGCTAAATTTCCAAGCTGAAGTACCTGAGAACTATTGCTCTAGACCTTTTAGTCTAGAGAAGGCTTTGGAACATCTAATTTTAGTGTGTTCACCAGAGGAGCAAAATCTACCCTTTCCTAGTGTGATGACTAACAGCAGAGTTTTTCAAGTTCAGGAGGGGGACTTCCTATCAGACTCTTAGTAGGAAATGGAGAGCTACTTTATTTTATTTTTGTTGAAACATTTTTAGAAGGATTCTTCTTATTTACCAACATTAGATTTGGTCAAAGCATAGTGTTCTAACTGATTCAGCTGAAGAATGTTAGAATAAGAGACAGGGCAAATTTCACAAAGAAAGTAACTTGGAAGTTTATGAAAAATATTTATCAAAGAAGCATGCCACTAGAGTTTACCTTTTCCAAAACTCAAATTCTTGCCATTATGATCATGAATCTCATTATGGGCCATTCTAATTGTGTATAGGGCTTTATTTCACTTCAAATTTAGGTTATTTAACCCTTAAAACGCCTATTGGACGTATTTTACGTCGAGATAAATTGTCTGTCGGGTGCCGATTGGACGTATTTTACGTCGACATACAAAAGTTTTTTTAAAAATTCGCAAAAAATACTTATAGGCCTACCAGAAAAAAAAATTTGAATCACGCGCCTTGGGGGATGCTGGGTGTTCACTGCTCTAGATGTTGTTTTGTTTACAATCATTACACAGGCACGCAAGCGCGAATTTCTTTCTTATCGCACTAAAAAGTATCAGGGACACATCTCCAAAATTATTTCGTCACTTTGACATAATTTTTGCACCATTTTAAATTAGCCGTTACATGGAGTATTATATATGAAAATGTGTGCAATTTCATGTAGAATACAACAAAAAAATACTCATGATTGTAGCTTTTATCAGTTTTGAAATATTTTCATATAAATAACGATAAGTGCCAAAATTTCAAAATTCGGTCAACTTTGACTCTACCGAAATGGTCGAAAAATGCAATTGTAAGCTAAAAATCTTATATTTTAGTAATATTCAATCATTTACCTTCATTTTGCAACAAATTGAAAGTCTCTAGCACAATATTTTGATTTATGGTGAATTTATGAAAAAAAACTTTTCCTTACGTCCGCGCTGTAACTCTTCCGAAAAAATCATACGTGCGATTGCCGTAATGTTTGCACCATTTTAAATTAGCCGTTACATAAAGTTTTATATATGGAAATCTGCAAAATTTCATGCACAATACAACTAAAAACAACCCATGGTTGTAGCTTTTATCAGTTTTGAAATATTTTCATATAAATAATGATAAGTGCCAAAATTTCAACCTGCGGTCAACTTTGACTACCAAAATGGTCGAAAAACGCATTTGTGACCTAAAACTCTTATATTCTAGTAATATTCAATCATTTACCTTCACTTTGCAACAAATTGGAAGTCTCTAGCACAATATTTCAATTTATGGTTTTATGAAAAAAAAAAATTTCCTTACGTCCACGCGGTAACTTCCGAAAAAATCATACGTGCGATTGTCGTAATGTTTGCACCAATTTAAATTAGCCGTTACATAAAGTTTTATATATAAAAATGTGGGCAATTTCATGTAGAATACAACAATAAATAATTGAAGGTTGTAGCTTCTCATTTTCAAAATATTTGCATATAAATCACAATAAATAGAAAAAAACCACGTTCGGTCAACTTTGACTCTACCGAAATAGTCGAAAAACGCAATTGTTAGCTAAAACACTTACAGTCTAGTAATATTCAGTCATTTATCTTCATTTTGAAACAAATTCGAAGTCTCTAGCACAATATTTAGATTTATGGTGAATTTTTAAAAAAACTTTCTTTCTCTCCGCGCGCCGATTCTCCGCCGCAAATCTCTGAAATGTGTACGTCGTATTCTCAAAATATTTGCTCCGTTTCATATTAGGCGTTTCATAGAGTTTTATATATGAAAATGTGTGCAATTTCATGTAGAATACAACAAAAAGTAATTGAAGGTTGTAGCTTTTCTCATTTTTGAAATATTTGTATATAAAAGAATATATTAAAAAAATTCTACATTCGGTCAAATTTAACTCTTCCAAAATGGTCGAAAACTGCAATTGTAAGCTAAAACTCTTACAGTCTAGTAATATTCAATCATTTATCTTCATTTTGAAATAAATTGGAAGTCTCTAGAACAATATTTAGATTTATGGTGAATTCATGCATCATTTTGTGATAATATTTTCTCTGTGTTGCTTTGATCGTTTTACAATGTGTATATAGATAGCAAAATGATCGCAATTTAGTGTACAATACAACAACAAAAAATTAACTCGTTAGCTTTAACCGTTTTGCTCACAGCGCGATTTGAATACAATTATATATGAAATTTTGTTTTCGCGCTATTATATATCGCATTATTTATATATGATAATGATATTTTTTTTCATTTCTGATGGTTGCATACTAAATTTCAGGCAATGAAAAAAAAAAAGGAGCCAATATTGAACTCTTAATCTTGAAAACTAAGCGGGCTGTGATTTAAAAAAATATATATTTTTTCTGCTTCGGCGCTCACTCCGAGACCTCCTCGCAATACGGGAGACGATTTTTATAATACCCCTTCAGCGTTTAAGGGTTAAGTGAAATAAACTATAGCCTTGCCAATAATTTTATTCTTAATCTGAACGTGAATTTCTAAAATTTCAAAGATAGAATTGTAGATTTAACTACTGATGTCATTCTGTTCTACCAAGTTAACAGCATCAACAACTCATCAAATAACGCCTAAGGTAATATATCAACTTGGCATCAGATAAGTTAAGTATGGTCCTAAAACAATCTAGAAGGTTTTCTTATAGACAAAACAAGAAGAGATACTGTTGATATTTTTGGAGGGTTCTAGTTTTACTGGTAGTAAGGGCAATTTTATTGCTCTACTTTCACTGATGCTAGATGTGAAGGGTTTGTCATTAAATTATCTAAGTGCTATCTCTTTCTGATATCCAGAGTAATTTATAAGAGCAATCACTTCCCAACATAATCAGATCCAATAAAAAAGAACCAATGGGTTTGTAAAATTCCTCTACTGTAGTAGTAAAGATTCTTTTTAACAAGCCAGAATTTCAAATTTGACAGGTTAGCTGCAAAATTTTGGATAAGCCTATGAACTCTCTGCCTTCTTGACTGTCAACTGAACAGGTGTTAATGGTCATTTTCGCACAAGGACACTGGTGTCCACAGCCAGTATCCGTCACCAGTTGGAAGTTGGTGCCCAGTGACTAGTGGTTAATCGACACACTGCTCCTTTTCAGTCAGAAAAATGGCATGCAAAGAAGAGCTCCTGTTTGTTGCCTTGCTAGCAGAAAAGAAATCGAAGAGGAACTCTGTAGAGGAGATTGCAAGTACATTTTATATATCATCATCAAGAATGGACAGAGGAGTGCATCATACACTTTTCAATGGTTTGTGTGCTGATGAAAGGGAGTTTTTCAGCTATTTTTGGGAGAGCTGCAAGGCGTCCTCTGCTAGAGCAAGAGGATCCAGGACCACTGAACAGTAAATCTCCAGCTTCCACTTGAAGCGAGTGGCAAAGAAGTATAGTATAGGCCTTCCCCAAAAGTGAAAAAGCCTGTCCGCCACATCCTGATGGACGGACCACTCCATGCCCAGGATTTGATTCCAATGACTCAGCTTGTCAGCCACCATACTCCTATTGCCTGGAATGTACCTGGCGGCAAGCTCCACTGAGTTGTTGATTGCCCATTGGTGCATCTTGACTGTCAATGAATGAAGTTGATGAGACACCAAGCCCATGTTTGTTCGTATAGGCGACCGCCATGGTGTTATCCGACATCAGCATGACGGAATGAACCTCTACCCTCTCCTGGAACTCTTGCAAATTATGAAAGCTGCTTGTAATTCCAAAATGTTGATGTGGCACAGCTTGTTCTCTGCACTTCAAACACCTGAAGCAAGGAGATCTTCTAGATGAGCACTCCAACTGTTGATGGAAGCATCCGAAAACAGGAATAAGTCTGGAGGGGGTGAACGTAGAAAGATTCCCACCAAGAGATTCTTATTCAACCACCAACGAAGGGCTTTTCTCACCTTTTCTGACAGAGGAACCCTCTGCAGAGAGGACCCACCTGGGACCAGAATTCCTTCAGTCTCCATATTATAGAGTGAAGGTGAAGGTGACCATGAGGGACCACCTTTCTCCAGAGAAGACAAAATCCTGATTAGGGCCTGCCTCTGGTGAGCTGGCTGTTCTGTCTTTTTTATTTTTTCTAACCAGACCACTGAGTTAATATTAACTCTCCTAGGGCTGACCCAAAGGATTAAACATGCTATTTAAAATCTCTAAAAATTATTATCTAAAAAATAAATATTTACTATCTGGAATATATTATAAATTACTATGTGAAGATTATATTTTATCGTATAAATGATTAAATTTAAGGAATTTTAAAATATTAAAAAGTAACTTTGACAATATTTCTTTAAAAGAATATCTTCTAAATAATATGTCTCTTTGGATTCTATATTTTGGACAGATTTTAAAAATATGTTTTATTGTTATTTGTACATTACATATTTTGCACTCGGGTATAGGAGCATGGGGGTTACTCATTAGCTAACCATGTGTCAGTTCAGTATGACCACTTCTTAGCCGTGTTAATATTACTGAATTCTTGCAGCATTTCTGATAGGATGATGGCCACGGGTCTAGAGTTTCTTTTATTTCTCTTAATTTATTGTTTTTAAAACTACCGCACCGCCAACTGAGTAGACTCGCCACCATCCTCCCGCTCTCCCATTGTTCCTGATGCTAGTCACTGCCGTTAAGATCCTGCTCTCCTATTGGTCAGCATCTATCCCATCATGCCTCTATGTAAAAGTGTTCCTTGACCATTTTTTGCAGCAGCGTTATCGTAAACACCTGGAATTCATTCAATCACATATATTTCGTTTGTTAACGTAAATTCGTGTTAGTGATTTTGCTTTCATTGTACATTAAGTTACTTTATTGTGTTGTGTGTGAACTTAATTACTTACATTATTAGCCATGTGTCCCAAGAATGTTGCTGAAGTTCACGGAAAGAAGAGGATGCTTTCTATGAAGAACGAAGATAGAGATAATCAAGAAGTGTTAATGTCTTCTGCTATTTGTTAATGTGTTTCGTAAAGTTAAGTGTTCATGTTTTCTACCATTTGTCCTCCTCCTCTGTCGTCACTTTCGGACATCGCCTCACTCGAAAGATAAGGGTCCACATTTTACTACATACGTACGTACAGTATTTCTTGTACCCTGTACATTAATACACTTTATTTACAGGTACAGTCATGGTTATGTTAGGTACTGAATGATCCAAATTGTTGTATTTCATTGTTTATTGGTCAATTTAGCTTTATTATAAAATTTACTGTGGTGTTTTTGTAGGGCTTGAAACGAATTAAGCAATTTACATGTAAAACGTAGTTCTAGATACAAAAAAATCAGGTTATGAACGCCGCTTCAGAACGGATTAATTTCATAACCTGAGGCACTATTTTATATATATGATTATTATTGTGTACCTTGATATGTTCCAGAGCATATTGTTTCATAGTGAGGGGATTATTCAATCTATTAATTGGTATTGTACATAGTTTGTTACATATCTGGGGAGCACTTATCAACCATGGAGGCATTATTTTGTTAAAATTGTAAAATTTAATATTAAAAAGGTCATTGTCTTTAAATAATCTATTAGCTCTAACAGGGAAGGATGGGATAATTTTTGTATTCCAGAAACAATCTGGATCTTTAAATAAATCTTTGGTTTTTGCTGGACTATTTAGAATTTTTAAGGTTCTGCACACCGTTGTTATTTTGAATCTATAAGATAGTGGCACTTCTCCACTTTCTACAATCAAGGATTGGACTGCTGATGATTTGAATGCTCCAGTGGCTAAACGAAGCCCAAGATGGTGTACGGGAGCTAGCATTACTAGAATAGTCTCACTAGCAGAACTATAAATTGGACTGCCATATTCTAATATTGGTAGAACTACAGCCTTATAAAGTTTCAATAGAGTTTCTCTATCTGCACCCCATGAAGTGTGAGCTAATTCTTAAAATATATTTATAGATTTCAAGGCCTTTGCTTTGGTGTGTCTTACATGGGCCTTCCAGTTCAAATGATTGTCAAAATACAGGCCTAAGAAATTGACTTATGGATAAAATTGGATGGGAGTGTTATTCATGGTAAGAGCTATAACTTAATTTCTGAGCCAGCATTGATCCTTATAAAATGTTACTGCTTGTGCTTTTTCAACAAAAATTTAAATCCAACAGATAATGCCGATTGTTCAATTTCAGTTATTGAGATATTTAAAATTCTTTGGATGTGGCGTAAGCTGTTTGAAGTGTAAAAAATGGCAAAATCATCAACATATAAGCTGTTGCTTACATCTTTTGGAAGCATTTTAACAATATTATTGATAGCTAATGCAAAAAATGTGCTGCTTAGTACACTGCCTTGAGGGATACCCTCTTTTATTTCAAATGTTTCTGATAATAATGTTTCAATGTTAGTCTGGAATGTTGTTTCTGTTAGGAAATTTCATATAAAAATTGGGATGTCACCCCTTAGATTTATGTCATATAAAGATTTTAAGATTGTTTATCTCCATGTTGTATCATAAGCCTTTTGAATGTCAAAGAAGACTGTGACAGTAATTTTCTTTTGTACAAATCCTCTCTTGATTTGATTTTCTAGTGATGTTAATGAGTTTTTAAAGTTGAATGATTTTTCCTGCTTCCAGGACGGGTTGCTGCTAGAACTTTATTCTTCTCTAAATACCATATAAGTCTATTATTTAACATTTTTTCAACGAGTTTACAAAGACAACTAGTTAGTGATATAGATCTATAATTATTTACTGATGTTGGATCTTTCCCGGGTTTGGGTATAGGAATCACAATATAGTATGTTTCCATGCTTTGGAAAATAGTTTCTTTTTCCATAGGTGATTACAAAATTTTTACAATTATTCTTTGGCTTTAACGTTGTATAAGGAGTTCAAAAGAGATATCCTTTCCTGGGGCAGAGTTACTACAAGTTCTTAATGCAGTATCAAATTCTTCTAATGTAAATGGGACATTGTAGTATGATTGTTGACTTGTTTCAAAATTAATTGTATGTTTTTCTTCATTCCTTTTTCTAATGCAAAAATGTTCATCTAAATTCAAGCTATTGTCTATTGATTCTAGGTGGCAACCTATTATATTTGATATTTCTTTTAAATCACGAACTCTTTTCCCATTATGTAATACTGGGGATCTAGGTGATCAACTATATTTGCCATTAATTTTTCAAAATCTATCCCACATATGTTTAACAGTGTTACCTGAGAAATCTGAGACGTTAATTATCCCAAGATGATTTCCTTTTGCTAATAATTTTTTCGCTGAATTAAGGGGGCCACCCGGATCCTCTATTTATGGTGGTATAGGGCGAAAAATGCAAAGTCATGAAAAAATTCATGGTGCTTCATATGGCAATTGAGAATACGTATACGAAATATTTCGTCAAAATTCCTCTTACTTTCGTAGTTACAGGGTAATTAGTAAACATAACTCAATAAGCCTAAAACATTCATCCGTACAAGAAAATGCAATATTTCTTCTGTTATCGTAAATTTTGATCATTATTGGCAAATAAATTGTGAGAAATGGCATTTGTAGAGATTCCGAGGCTCGCATAAGCCATAAGCGAGTATCTGGTTCAATCATGAATCAGTTGGACCATAGACTTCAAGTAGATTACACGTTCGAGTTTCACCTCGTGACATTCGATTGCTTTTTACGTATGTTTATGTATGTTTCGGCAAGAAGTTCATCATGCCAATGAGGAAAAGACAAGGAAAACATCTCACTAACATACAGGCGAAGAAAAATCGCTCAAGTATTATTACAGAATATCATAACATACGCGTAGTTAGTGAAGAGAGAGGGGAGGGTTGCTTAGTAACGGCCCCTTCTTGCCTGACAGCACTCGTCACACTGTGCGCAAGGCTACGATCTTTGAGCAAAGAGATCTTCATTTATGATAAATAACATAGTTTTGGTTTTTTAATACCAAAAATGGAATATGAAATTCATAATAATCATGCTTTATCAAATTGTCTTTGTAAAAAGAGAGTACACCTTCGAGTCTCACCTCTGATATTCTCTTGCATTTACGTTTGTTTATCTTTGTTTCGGCAAGAATGTCATCATGCCAAAGAGGAAAATACAAGGAAGACATCTCGCGAACATACAGAAGAAAATTCGCTGTAATAAGCCGAGTTAGTGAAGGGGAGAGAGGGGGGTTACGTAGGAAGGAGTGCCCCATCTTGCCTCAAGCAGTGCCCCAGGCTACGATATATGAGCAAAGGGATCATCATTTATGATTAAATTATAATAAATAAAATAGTTTTAGTTTATTAATACACAAAAAAGAAATATACATTCATAATAATAATTATTTATTAACCCTCTTACGCCGAAGCCCTAAAAATCAAAACCTCTCCTGTATGCCGGCGCCAGTTTGGAGTGAGCCCGGAAGCGGAAAAAATAATTTTTTAAAAATATCACAGCGCACTTAGTTTTGAAGATTAAGAGTTCATTTTTGGCTCATTATTTTTTCATTGCCTGAAGTTTAGTATGCAATCATCAGAAATGAAAAATAATATCATTATCATATGTAAATAATGCGATATATGGTAGCGAAAAAAAAAAAATTCATAGATAATTGTATTCAAATCACGCTGTGCAAAAAACGGTCAAAGCTAACGAGTTAATTTTTTTTTCGTTGTATTTTACACTAAATTGCAATCCTTTTGATATATAATACATAGTAAAACAATAAAAGCAACACCGGAAAAATATTATCACAAAATGATGTACGAATTCGTAACGCGCAATGTAAAAAAATGTTATTTTCAAAAATTCACCGTAATTCTAAATATTGTTCTAGAGACTTCCAATTTGTTTCAAAATTAATACAAATGATTGAATATTACGATACTGTAAGAGTTTTAGATTAGAATTGCAGATTTCGACCATTTCGGACGAGTTAAATGTGACCGAATGTCGAAATTTTTATATATATATTTTATTATATGCACATATTTCAGAGATGGAAAAAGCTACAACCTTCAATTATTTTTTATTGTATTCTTCATGGATTTGCGCACATTTTGATATATGAAACTCTATAAAAAGGCTAATATGAAAAGGAGCAAATATTAGGATAATGCGATGTACGTATTTCGGAGACTTGCGGCCGCGAATCGGCGCGCGGAGTGAAGGTAAATATATTTTTCAAAAATTCACCATAAATCACAATATTGTTTTAGAGACTTCAAATTTGTTTCAAAATGAAGAAAAATGACGGAATATTACTAGACCGTAAGAGTTTTAGCTTACAATTGCGTTTTTCAACTATTTCGGTAGAGTCAAATTTGACCAAACGTGGTTTTTTTTCTATTTATCGTGATTTATTTGCAATATTCCGAGAGAAAAGCTACAACCTTCAATCATTTTTAGTTGTATTCTACATGAAATTGCGCACATTTTCATATATAAAACTTTATGTAACAGCTAATTTTAAATGGTGCAAACATTTCGACAATCGCACAAAAAAATTCTGATTTTTTCGGAAGAGTTTCCGCGCGAACGTAAGGAAAATGTTTTTTTTTTTTTTCTCATAAATTCACCATAAATCAAAATATTGTGCTAGAGACTTCCAAGTCGTTGCAAAATGAAGGTAAATGATTGAATATTACTAGAATATAAGAGTTTTAGCTTACAATTGCGTTTTTCAACCATTTCGGTAGAGTCAAAGTTGACCGAAAGTTGAAATTTTTGCACTTAACGTTATTTATATGCAAATATTTCGAAAATGATAAAAGCTACAACCATGGGTTGTTTTTGGTTGTATTGTGCATGAAATTGTGCACATTTCCATATATAAAACTTTATGTAACGGCAAATTTAAAAGGGTGCAAACATTAGGACAATCGCACGAAAAAATTTATCGGAAGAGTTATCGCACGAACGTGAGGAAAAAGTTTTTCATAAATTCACCATAAATCGAAATATTGTGCTAGAGACGTCCAATTTGTTGCAAAATGAAGGCAAATGATTGAATATTACTATAATATAAGAATTTTAGCTTACAATTGCGTTTCTCGACCATTTCTGTAGAGTCAAAGTTGACCGAAGGTTGAAATTTTTGCACTTATCCATTATTTATATGAAAAATATTTTTCCAAACTGATAAAAGCTAAAATCATGAGTATTTTTTTGTTGTATTTTACATGAAATTGCGCACATTTTCATATAT
>NC_087200.1:108080778-108148278 GCF_015104395.2 Macrobrachium nipponense | reverse complement strand
TGCTTTGGTTGGAAGACCAAAATCAACGGCGTATCCCAGTCAGCCTTATGGTGATTCAGGAGAAGGCGAAAAGATTGTTTGAAGCGTTGAAAAAAAAAAAGAAAAGGGGGAGGGAAGTGAAAGTGAAGAGTTTGTGGCTAGTAGGGGTTGGTTTATTTATGCGATTTAAGGCTCGGGCCAATTACCATAACCTTAAAGTGCAAGGTGAAGCTGCTAGTGGGGATGAGAAAGCAGCGAGTGAATTTCCTAAAGCGTTGTCTGAGATAATTAAGGAGGGGGGTTATTCTGCTCAGCAAGTGTTTAACGTAGACGAGACAGGTTTGTTTTGGAAGCGTATGCCTAACCGCACTTACATCGCCAAGAAGGAGAAGTCAGCACCCGGTCATAAAGCCAGCAAGGAGAGACTAACTTTACTTCTTGGGGGTAATGCTGCTGGCGACTTCAAACTGAAGCCCATGTTGGTGTATCAGGCTGAAAATCCAAGGGCACTCAAGGGCATTTGGAAGGGTCAACTACCAGTAATTTGGAAGTCCAACAAGAAGGCATGGGTGACACTTGCAGTGTTTGAGGACTGGTTCGTAAACCATTTTGTTCCAAGTGTGGAGCGGTATTGCGCCTCCAAGGGTATCCCCTTTAAGGTGTTGCTAGTGCTGGACAATGCCCCTGGACACCCTGCCCAGATGGGAGACTTCAACCCTAATGTCAAGGTGGTTTACCTTCCACCTAATACCACGGCCCTTTTACAGCCTATGGACCAAGGAGTGATTGCTTCGTTCAAGGCCTACTACCTACGAAGGACAATTGCTATGGCTTTACAGGCAACTGCAACCCAAGAAGGACTTGACTCTGAAGGACTTTTGGAAATCCTACAACATCCTTGATGCTGTAAAGAACATTGCTGATTCCTGGGAGGAGGTTTAAGCAAAACAAACTTGAATGGTGTCTGGAAGAAAATTTGTCCTCAATTTGTGAATGATTTCCATGGGTTTGAGGACACAGTTCAGCAAGTTGTCAAGAACGTTGTTGCCCTGAGTAAGGAAATCAATTTGGAGATGGAGGTTGATGATGTTACAGAGCTGCTGGAGTCTCATGGCGAGGAGTTATCTGCTGAGGACCTGATACAACTGGAGAAGCAGATGATAGAGGAAGAAGAAGAAGCACCCACCCCAGAGCCTAAGGCTTTCACAAGGCAGGACTTGGCAAGAGGTTTTGCAGAGTTGCAGCAAGCGTTGTCAACTTTTGAGGCTCAGGATCCCAACTTGGACAAGTTCACTAGGGTTTCCAGAGGCATCATGGATTTGATGCAGTTTTACAAGGAGATCTTGGATGAAAAGAGGTTGCTCTCTGTTCAGACTAACCTGGAGCAGTATTTTAAGAAGGTAGAGAGGCCTGCAAGAGATCCTGTACCCTCTACCTCAGCTGCCTCTGCTAATCCAGACTCGCCTGCCCCACAATCTCCAGCACCTTCTGAATGTTCTGCTAACCCAGACTCGCCTGCCCCACAATCTCCAGCACCTTCTGAATGTTCTGCTAACCCAGACTCACCTGCCTCAGCATCTCCAGCATCTTCTGGAGGTTCTTTTTCTCTTCAATAACCTCCCCCAGTCTCTCCAGCACCGCAGCTTCCTCTCCAGTGTGCAAGCCAATCAAATTAATAAAGGTAAGGAATTGTTCTCTCGTTGTTATTGATAGGTATTTACATTAAATCATGTGGTATTTTTTAATGTTCCGACTTACGCTGAAAATCGTGTTACGACGCATCTTAAGAACGGATCAACATCGTAACTCGAGGACCCCCTGTATATATATATATATATATATATATATCTATATATATATATATATATATATATATATATATATATATTACATATATATATTATATATCTGCCATCAAAACGAGGACTTTTGAGCTGCTCTCGAATTAGCTCCAACAAGTACTCATCAATGTCCTTTTGTTGGAGGCCTCCCAAATGTTTATGAACGCCCCTCAGGACTCCCCGATGCATCCTAGGGGTTGTAACAGGCACAGGATGTGGTCCTTGAACACTTTCGGCCACATGAGGCTGCACAACATGGCGTTGGAAAGCTGGGTCACCTTGGGTGCTTGGTCCCTCTCCAGCATCTAAGTCAGAAACTCGCCTCACACTGTCACTACCGACAGGCAATACGCACCTTTCACGCTCCTGGGACATCTCTTGAACGTCCTGTTATGTCACAAATACTCTAGCACTCGCAAAAATTCTGCAAAACATGAATGCGGCAAGAGATTGCTCTCCGACGACGCATTGCTGATGCTTGCTGGTGCGAGAAGAAAGCAGTTTGCTCATGCACAGCTGGATAATGCTTGTAAACAAAACAACAGCTTGATCCCTCAAGGCGCGTGATTTCAATTTTTTCGCTGACTAGGCCTATAACTATTTTTCCGTGAATATTTAAAAAAAAAAATTTGTAGTCGACGCATCGTACGTCTTATTAAGCACCCAACAGACAATTTTAGTTGACATATAATACGTCCAATAGGTGTTTAAGGGTTAATCTTGCTAGTGGTAGTATCTCAGTGTTATGTCCTTGATGGCTGTATCCTAGAAACCTAGCATGTAGGCCACATTCTAACACTTCACCAGCTGATATTGAAATGAGCTTATTTTGAATGAACTGAATAGAACTAGTTTTGCAAATTATATCAGATATCCTATCATTGTGTGCCATATTACTGACATTTGGGCATGTCTGAGGTATAGGTGCAAAGCTATTCTCATATTCAAATCTTTTCTTCTAATAGTTCCTTATAGGTATGTAGCAGCCTTCCTAGGTTTGTCCTCTGTCAAATAGGCTCAGAAATTGGTTAAGTTGGAGGAAGACTATTGTTGGAAGTTTTGCTTGGTCAGTATCATCACTGATACGTTATATGGAAATTTCCTCTTAGTACCATGCGAAGCTGTTGAATGACCATAGCACAGAGCTGAAAATTTAAAGTCTGCACATCTGATATGAAAGAAGATTCTGTCCATCTTGGGGGTAGTCAGCCCTTGGAACTTGTTTACATCCCTCCAAGTATACGGCTATCCTATTGTTAAAAACGAAGATTTGTCCCGCGTATGAACGAATGACAAGATCTGAGGTCATAACGCATACTGCGCAACTCTAGCCTCCCTTCTATAAATTTTTGTGTTCTTCCTGGGTTAGGAAAAGACTGGTTATCACTGGGTTAGACAGATCTCGCCTCGTATGCACGGCCGTTGCCAGATCTCACAGAAATGATTTACTAATTTTCAAATATTAATTTTGATTAATACTGTATTAGTAAGTTTAATAAGTTGAAATGATATCACATAATAAAAATAATAATTCTCTCTCTCTCTCTCTCTACTACAAAGATGTGTTTTTTTGTATGATAAATAAATGATTTACTATTTTCAAATATTAATATTAATTTATACAACAATAACATCAATTCATTAAAGAAAATACCATAGTGAATTAGTAAGATTTTAGCTTATATATTTAAAAAATTATGGATGAATGAAGGAAATCCCAGTCTTCTTTCTCTAACCTTTCTCTAACTCCAGGTACTAAAACTGTCAGATATATCAAGTTCTGTGACAGGAGGGGGAAGAGCTGCTGGTGTTGCCATCAAGTGCTCATGAAATTCCCCCCCCCCCCCCCCTCTCTCTCTCTCTCTCTCTCTCTCTCTCTCTCTCTCTCTCTCTCTCTCTCTCTCTCTTTTACCGAGATGAAAGAATTTTTATGGTACTAGTATGTAAAATGTTTATTGATAATTTCAGTTATTAATAATAATAATAATAATAATAATAATAATAATAATAATAATAATAAAACTGTAATTACAAAATTCATAATGGTAGTATTTTAAAGAGATGAAAATATCCTTTCCATTTCACTTGTAAGGATAATTCCTCTTTCTTACTGAGATGAGAGAATTTTTATGGTAGATGCACGTGTTTATTATATTTTCAAATAATAATAATAATAATAATAATAATAATAATAATAATAATAATAATAATAGAACTAGTAATAATACGATAACTAATTTCAAAAGAAAATTCTTCCCTTCGTCTTTTTCAGTATCAATTTCCCTACCTCATAACTCCAGTGACACTCGGAGCTGGGAAAGTAACAATGCCATACAATGGTCAACAAATTTAATGGTTTTATGTAATCTCTCTCTCTCTCTCTCTCTCTCTCTCTCTCTCTCTCTCTCTTGTATTTTAATGAAAATATACATTAATCTGAGAATACACAGTGTTGCACATGAAAAAAGTAAATTAGTGATAATTTTAGAGATACAGTCCTAAGAAAAATTGCAAATTAGTGAAATTTTCCCTGTGGACATGTTTTCAACAACGTCGTTCCGGCTTACGACGCGTCTTAAGAACGGACCCCCGTCGCAACCCGGGGACTGCCTGTACATATATATATTGGTATTTTTTGGTAAGCAAAAAATTCTAACATTCTAGTGATATTCAATCATTTACCTTCATTTTGCAACAAAAGGGAAGTCTCTAGCAAAATATTTCGATTTATGGTTAATTTTTTGGGTGGAAAAAAAAAAAAAAAAAAAAAAAAAAAAGAAAAAAAAAAAAAAAAAAAAAAAAAAAAAAAAAAAAAAAAAAAAAGCCTTCTTCCTTCCCTCCGCAAGCAGTAACTCCTCAGCCAAAAACCTCAGAGTCACCTTCTCATAATTTTCACACCATTTTCTATTAGGCCTTACATAAAGTGTTATACATGAAAATGTGCACTATTTTATGTAGAATACAACAAAAAATAACTCAGGGTTGTAGCTTTTATCAGTTTTCAAACATTTTCATATAAATCACAATAAATAGAAAAAATTCGACCTTCGGTCAACTTAATCATTAACCCTTAAACGCCAAAGCGGTAAAATAAAAATTGTCTCCCGTGTGCCAGAGGTGTTTCGGAGTGAGCGCGGAAGCGAAAAAATATTTTTTTCAAAAAATCACAGCGCGCTTAGTTTTCAAGATTAAGAGTTCACTTTTGGCTCCTTTTTTTGTTATTGGCTGAAGTTTAGTATGTAACCATCAGAAATTAAAAAATTATCATATATAAATAATGCGATATATGATAGCGCAAAAACAAAATTTCATATATAATTGTATTCAAATTGTGCTGTGCGCAAAACGGTTAAAGGTAGCAAGTTACTTTTTTTTCGTTGTAATGTACACTAAATTGCGATCATTTTGGCATATTACACATTGTAAAACGATAAAAGCAACACAGAGAAAATATTATCACAAAATAATGTATGAATTCGTAACGAGCGGACATACACAAATATTTTTTTCAAAAATTCACCATAAATCTAAATATTGTCCTAGTGACTTCAAATTTCTTTAAAAATGAAAACAAATGATTGAATATTACTATACTGTAAGAGTATTAGCTTACAATTGCAGTTTTCGACCATATCTGACGAGTTAAAGTTGACCGGATGTAGAGTTTTTTATATATTTTTTTTTATATGCAATTATTTCGGAAATCAGAAAAGCTACAACCTTCAAATATTTTTCGTTTTATTCTACATGAAACTCTATGGAATGCCTAATATGAAACGGAGCAAATATTCCGAGAATGGGACGTACGCATTTCGGAGATTTGTGGCAGAGAATCCATGCGCGGAGGGAAGAAAAGTTTTTTTTTTTTAAATTCACCATAAATGTAAATATTGTGCTAGAGACTTCGAATTTGTTTCAATATGAAGATAAATGACTGAATATTACTAGACTGTAAGAGTTTTAGCTTACGATTGCGTTTTTCAACCATTTCGGTAGAGTCGAATTTGACCGAACGTGGCTTTTTTTCTATTTATCGTGATTTATATGCAAATATTTCAAAAATGAGAAAAGCTACAACCTTCGATTATTTTTAGTTGTATTCTACATGAAAATTTCGCACATTTTCATATATAAAACTTTATGTAACTGCTAATTTAAAATGGTGCAAACATTACCACAATCGCATGTATGATTTTTTCGGAAGCGTTACTGCGCGGATGTAAAGAAAATGTTTTTTTCATAAATTCACCATAAATCGAAATATTGTGCTAGAGACTTCCAATTTGTTGAAAAATGAAGGTAAATGATTGAATATTACTAGAATGTAAGCATTTATTTTAAATTGCGTTTTTCGACCATATATAAAACTTTATGTAACTGCTAATTTAAAATGGTGCAAACATTACCACAATCGCATGTATGATTTTTTCGGAAGCGTTACTGCGCGGACGTAAAGAAAATGTTTTTTTCATAAATTCACCATAAATCGAAATATTGTGCTAGAGACTTCCAATTTGTTGAAAAATGAAGGTAAATGATTGAATATTACTAGAATGTAAGCATTTATTTTAAATTGCGTTTTTCGACCATTTCGGTAGAGTCAAAGTTGACCAAAGGTTGAAAATTTGTCACTTATCATTTTTTATATGAAAATATTTCAAAATTGATATAAGCTACAACCATGGATTGTTTTTAGTTGTTATTGTGCATGGATAAATTGCGCACATTTCCAATATATAGAACCTTTATGTAACGGCTAATTTTAAAATGGTGCAAACATTACCACAATCGCATGTATGATTTTTTTCGGAAGAGTTACCGCGCGGACGTAAGGAAAAAGTTTTTTCATAAATTCACCATAAATCGAAATATTGTCCTAGAGACTTCCAATTAGTTGCAAAATGAAGGTAAATGATTTCATATTACTAAAATATAAGAGTTTTAGCTTAAAATTGTGTTTTTCGACCATTTCAGTAGAGTCAAAGTTGACCAAAGGTTGGAATTTTTGCACTTATCGTTATTTATATGAAAATATCTCAAAACTTATAAAAGCTATAAAAGCTACAATCATGATTATTTTTTTATTGTATTCTACATAAAAATGCACACATTTCATATATAATACTTCATGTAACAGGTAATTTAAAATGGTACAAAAATTATCTCAAAGTGACGAAATAATTTCCGAGATGTGTCACAGATACTTTTTAGCGCGGCAAGAAAGAAATTCGTGCTTGCGCGCCTGCGTAACGATTGTAAACAAAACAACACTGTGATCCGTGAACTCCCAGCATCCCCCAAGGCGTGTGATTCAAGAGTTTTCGGCTGGGAGGCCTAAAAGTATTTTTCCGCGAATTTTTTAAAAAAACTTTTGTATGTCGATGTAAAATACGTCCAGTCGGCACCCGAGAGACAAAAAATGTCGACGTAAAATACGTCCAGTCGGCGTTTAAGGGTTAAACGCCGAGCCGGTATTTCCAAAAGTGTCTCCAGTATGCCGGTGGGGTTCGCGAGTGAGCGCCGAAGCAGAAAAAAAAGTTTTTTTCAAAAAATCACAGCACGCTCCTTTTTTTGTCATTGCCTGAAGTTTAGTATGCAACCATCAGAAATGAAAAAATATCATATATAAATATTGGAATATATGACGGTGCCAAAAATCAATTTCATATATAATTGTATACAAATCGCACTGTGAGCAAAACGGTTAAAGCTAATGAGTTAATGATTTTTTTTAGTTGTATTGTACACTAAATTGCAATCATTTTGGTATATAACAAATTTTAAAACAATCAAAGTAACAGAAAAAATATTATCACAATATGATGCATGAATTCATAACACGCAGACGTAAAAAAAAAAAATCAAAAATTCACCATAAATCGAAATATTGTGCTAGAGACTTCCCGTTTGTTGCAAAATGAAGGTAATTGCTTTCATATTACTAGACTGTAAGTATTGTATCTTACAATTGCAGTTTTCGACTATTTTGGTCGAGTTAAAGTTGACCGAAGGTCGAATTTTTTCTACTTATCATTATTTATATGAAAATATTTCAAAACTGATAAAAGCTACAACCATGGGAAAAAGTTTTTCTGGGCCAAGCCCGTGTCGCTTTGTGAAATATCCCTTCAGTTCATATTTCTAAGGTAAATAATACTAACATTACCAGAGAAAAATAAAAGAGGGGGATGTCAGAGTATCCTGACTCGCTCACCCTAAATAAAAAGAGGGTGTCGGTATGGTACTGGAGCGAGTGAGACCACTACCACGGACCTCTTGTCATTTAGATCTCTCCTCCACCAAAATCCCCCTGCCAGAGAGAGCTGGTACACAGCCCGCGTCAGCAACAACTACTACTCACCCACCCACGCTAACACCAGCGCCTCTGGTGGCCATCCTTTCCGTTAGCGACACCTTGCCCGCACGTGCTTCTTTGCTCTGTGTTTGTGATTGCTAATTTGGATTTTACTGCAACTATGGAACTTCAAGCCATCGCCGCAGCTAAGTTAAGTACTGCCGAAAGGTTACACGTAAATTTTAACCAGACAGGATCCGTTTTTAACCGATTTTTAGGTATATTAACGTTAGGCCCCTCCTGCGTCTGGTCTCGGGCTCGCCATACCGGCTCGCTTCGTGTGTTTTTAGCTAGCTCCTTCGGTCTCCCATACCATCGTAGCTATTGCTGTGCAGTATTTATGATTAATTTTATGATTAATTTTATGTGTGGTGCAAGGTGAGCTACCGAATTTATATTTTCATTATATTATTCGGAAATCTTATGCCTTATGTCTTAGCTCAGTGTTCATGCATGAACTAGTGGTATGGCACCACGAAGCCTGCTCCATCTGCTACGATCTGGTGGATCAGTTTTCCGCCGGAGTAAGTATATACCGGAGTGGTATACTTATTCTGTTCATAGTATACTTATAACTGTTTATAGAAGCATATGAAAAGAGATATAAACATTACTTAGTTTTAGTTGTTTAATCATATAATTTTGGGGCTTCGTTGTAAGGACTACAATGACCCTTTATTCCAGGCTGCCGCCGTGAAGGACGCCACATCGGCTACCTTGAGGGCCTGGGTCGGCGGGTTCGGGAAGAACGTATCTAAGGGGCAGCCATACATCCTGGACAAGAGTATGGCTGTCCGCCTCTTCCCGGGCGGCAAGTCGACCGGATACGTCGACCCAGCAGCGGCGGCACCGTGCATTGCCGCCATCCAGCAGCAGGTGGCGCAGGCGCTGGCAGCCCAGGGCAACCCGGAGATCGCCGAAGAAGTGGCTACCTTGGATCTGAATGTAGAGCCAATGGCGGTAGGTGAAGGTAATTTGTTAGTTGAGGTAGGTTTGCTTGGAGCTCAAGGGCTTCCCTTGGGCTTATCTGGATCTTCTTCCCCTAATCCTTCTTCTTCTTCTTTCCAAGGCTTTTTTGAATCTGATATTCCGGGTAGGTCGTCATCAGCTTCAGCTGTCCCTAAAGTGAAAGGGAAGCGAGAGCAAAAGACCCTTGAGAGGATGTCTTCTAAGAAGACCTCGTCCTCCGCATCTCATAAGACTCTGGCTCACCACCCCGGAACAGAGAAATCGAAGTCCTCTTCGACTTGCAGTCAAAAGGGTCCAGAGGCAAGTCCCCTAAGGATAAGGCCCGTGCTTCCACAGAGCCGGAGCCTTCGACGTCCACCGGAGCACGCCCTAAGACTCCTATGTCGGTCAGGGACCCTAGTCCCTTTGACACAGAGGCCTTCACAGCAAATATAATGCAGCAGATGGGGAACCTGGTCGGTAACTTGGTTAACCCTCTTACGCCGATTGGACGTATTAAACGTCAAGTCAAAATGTCTCCCGTATACCGATTGGACGTATCATACGTCAACTCAAAAAAGTTTTTTTAAAAATTTGCGGAAAGATACTTATAGGCCTACCAGCCGAAAACTTTTGAATCACGCGCCTTGGGGGATGCTGGGAGTTCACGGATCAAGGCGTTGTTTTATTTACAATCGCTACGCAGGCGCACAAGCGTGAATTTCTTTCTTATCGCACTAAAAAGTATCAGTGACACATCTCAAAAATTATTTTGTCACTTTGACATAATTTTTGCACCATCTTAAATTATCCTTTACATGAAGTATTATATATGAAAATGTGCGCAATTTCATGTAAAATACAACAAATAAATACTCATAATTGTAGCTTTTATCACTTTTGAAATATTTTCATATAAATAACGATAAGTGCAAAAATTTCAACCTTCGGTCAACTTTGACTCTACAGAAATGGTCGAGAAACGCAATTGTAAGCTAAAATTCTTATATTATAGTAATATTCAATCATTTGCCTTCATTTTGCAACAAATTGGACGTCTCTAGCACAATATTTCGATTTATGGTGAATTTATGAAAAAACCTTTTTCCTTACGTTCGTGCGATAACTCTTCCGATAAATTTTTTCGTGCGATTGTCCTAATGTTTGCACCCTTTTAAATTTGCCGTTACATGAAGTTTTATATATGGAAATGTGCGCAATTTCATGCACAATACAACAAAAAACAACCCATGGTTGTAGCTTTTATCAGTTTTTAAATATTTTCATATAAATAACGTTAAGTGCAAAAATTTCAACTTTCGGTCAACTTTGACTCTACCGAAATGGTCGAAAAACGCAATTGTAAGCTAAAACTCTTATATTCTAGTAATATTCAATCATTTACCTTCATTTTGCAACGACTTGGAAGTCTCTAGCACAATATTTCGATTTATGGTGAATTTATGAAAAAAAAAAAAAACAAAAAAAAAAAAACATTTTCCTTACGTCCGCAGGCGGTAACTCTTCCGAAAAAATCAGAATTTTTTTTGTGCGATTGTCGAAATGTTTGCACCATTTAAAATTAGCTGTTACATAAAGTTTTGTATATGAAAATGTGCGCAATTTCATGTAGAATACAACTAAAAATGATTGAAGGTTGTAGCTTTTCTCTTTTTTTGAAATATTTGCATATAAATCACGATAAATAGAAAAAAAATCACGTTCGGTCAAATTTGACTCTACCGAAATAGTTGAAAAACGCAATTTGTAAGCTAAAAAAACTCTTTACAGCCTAGTAATATTCCGTCATTTTTCTTCATTTTGAAACAAATTTGAAGTCTCTAGAACAATATTGTGATTTATGGTGAATTTTTGAAAAATATATTTACCTTCACTCCGCGCGCAGATTCGCGGCCGCAAGTCCCCTCCGAAAAATACGTACATCGCATTATCCTAATATTTGCTCCTTTTCATAGTAGCCGTTTTATAGAGTTTCATATATCAAAATGTGCGCAAATTCATGAAGAATACAATAAAAAATAAGTGAAGGTTGTAGCATTTTCCATCTCCGAAATATGTGCATATAAAAAAATATATATATAAAAATTTCGACATTCGGTCAAATTTAACTCGTCCGAAATGGTAGAAATCTGCAATTCTAATCTAAAACTCATACAGTATCGTAATATTAAATCATTTGTCTTAATTTTGAAACAAATTGGAAGTCTCTAGAACAATATTTAGAATTACGGTGAATTTTTGAAAATAACATTTTTTTACGTCCGCGCGTTACGAATTCGTACATCATTTTGTGATAATATTTTTCCGGTGTTGCTTTTATTGTTTTACTATGTATTATATATCAAAATGATTGCAATTTAGTGTACAATACAACGAAAAAAAAAGTAACTCGTTAGCTTTGACTGTTTTTTGCACAGCGTGATTTGAATCCAATTATCTATGAATTTTTTTTTTTTCGCTACCATATCTCGCATTATTTACATATGATAATGATATTATTTTTCATTTCTGATGATTGCATACTAAACTTCAGGCAATGACAAAAAAATGAGCCAAAAATGAACTCTTAATCTTTAAAACTAAGCACGCTGTGATTTTTTGAAAAAATTATTTTTTCCGATTCCGCGCTCGCTCCAAACCGGCGCCGGCATACAGGAGAGGTTTTGATTTTTAGGGCTTCGGCGTAAGAGGGTTAATGACAGGTTCGAGCAGATGTTCTCGCGCATCTCCACCTCGTTTAAGGAGTCTGGCCAGTTGATCCGGAGTATTTCGGAGAGGCTGGCAAACCAGAACCTGATGGCGGGCCTCAGGGAGAATCCCCCAGCAGTTCTTCCTCAGTCAGGCATGGCGTTACAACCAATGCCCAGGACTACGGAATTCCTCTTTCCTCCCCTTTCACGAACGAGCAATCCTTGGAGGGTCACAGCTTATGCCCCCTTCAAGGACGGTATGATAACCATCCCAGATTGTGGTACTCGGAGAATAGAGGACTTCGAGTTCCACCCCGCCAACCTCCAACCACCCTTTATGGGCTAAGCTCGTCTGACGGAGGCTGCAATGAGGAGGGAGGATAGGATCCCGAAAGAGACGGTGATCTATAGTCGGGATCAGGCTACAGAGAATGGATTAGAAGTCTAGAAGATTGGGATTGTGTCAATACCAAACTTCAGGCTTTCAAAAGTCCATTTACCATCTTTGTGGCAGAGGAGGAAATGCCAATCCCCTTTACCACAAAGTTAGCAGAGCTAACCATGCAGGCCGCCATGAAAGACGAGCCTATGCCACAACTGAGGGAGACAGAGCCAACATATCTTCTCCTTCCAGGATCTGAAGACCTCTGGGCTGATCTGTCGGCTACCTTTACGGTTGGGAAGCTCAAACCAGATTGTGCAATTGTACAATTTGGAGGAGAGGCTCCCTAGGTTGTCGGATAACCTGATCCAAGCAGAATTTGATGCTAGGACCAGGTTAGGGAGGACTTTGAACGCCCTAGTTATGACAGAGGTTGCCGGAATCACTTACGGCACGGAACCTCTGTTCAAACTCTTAGCCAAAGCACAGACACACACCGTTCAGTGTGATCTGTACGACTTTGTGATAGCTAGACGCAACTGCAGGAAACATGTACTGCAGGAAACATGTACTGCAGGAAGCCACAATCCGGCATGAGCCAAACAAGCTACTTGCGTCTTCTATCTGGGGCGCTGACCTCTTTCCCGAAGCAGTAGTGAACGAGGTTCAGCATGAAGCGACTAGGCTTAATCAGAGCCTTAAGGTCCGTCCGGTGGGGACTTTCTTCCAAGAGGAAGCCAGAAGTCGCCCCCCTCAACTTCGAAGAAGCTGAAGAAGCCTAGAAAGTTTCCACCTTTCCAGGCTGCTCAGCAACAACAAGTAATGCAAGCAGTACCAATGTCCCTGGTGGTTCAGCCGTCAACGGCGAAGAATCAATCCCAACCGATTCTCCTACTGACTTCCCAAAACCAGCCCTCGACCTCTTACGCAGTATCTCCGGCCTTCAATCCAGTCTTTGAAGGCCAGGTGTTCCAAGCCTTTAATAGGTTTGGAAGAGGAAGCAGGGCTAGAGGTGCATTTTGCCAAAGAGGTGGCGGAAGGACACCTAGCAGGGGCAAGCACTTCCGAGGAGGACAAGAATCACGCCCCGCCCCAAGTCAGTGAGGACCCTCAGGTGGGAGGGAGGCTGTTCCTCTATCGTCACAGATGGGGATTCAGCAGTTGGGCACAGAGCATTGTGTCCAAAGGGGTGGGATGGAGTTGGATCAAAGGTCCCCTTCCATCCAAAACATTTCTTCAAGAACCAACAAAGGAATTGACAGAGTATGCACAGGAACTCCTTCAGAAAGGGGTAGTATCAAGAGTCAAACATTTAAAGTTTCAAGGAAGCTTGTTCAGCGTGCCAAAGAAAGGCTCAACCAAACGAAGAATAATCTTAGACTTGTCCCGTCTAAACTTATTCATTCGTTGCGACAAGTTCAAAATGCTGACTATCTCGCAGGTGCGGACCTTACTTCCCCGTGGGGCCGTCACCACCTCTATCGATCTTACAGACGTATACTATCATATCCCAGTTGCAAGGCACTTCTGCCTATATCTAGGCTTCAGGCTAGGAAACCAGGCATTCTCCTTCAAAGTGATGCCCTTCGGGTTGAACATAGCCCCCAGGGTATTCACGAAGATAGCGGAATCAGTAGTCCAACAACTAAGATCCCAAGGGATAATGGTAGTAGCGTATCTGGACGAATGGCTCATTTGGGCAACAACCGTCGAAGAATGCCTCAAAGCCACGAGAAAGGTAATACAGTTTCTGGAACATCTGGGGTTCCAAATAAACAAGGTCAAGTCCAGGCTAACGCCGGAATCTCGCTTTCAGTGGCTCGGCATTCAGTGGGATCTGAACTCCCACACTCTGTCAATTCCGTTAGGCAAAAGGAAAGAAATAGCCAAAGCAACAAGGCAATTCCTCAAATGCAAACAGACATCAAGGAGAAACCAGGAAAGAATCCTACGCTCTCTCCAGTTTCCGTCAGTTACAGACGTTCTGATGAAAGCAAAATTGAAAGATATAAATCGAGTTTGGCGCTCAAGAGCAAACAACAATTCTCGAGACAAGTTGTCAGTCATCCTGCCGATTCTCCTCAAACGTCTCCACCCCTGGGCGGAGGCCAAGAACCTGTCCAAATCAGGCCCTCTCCAATTTCCTTCTCCGGCGTTGGTTATCAACACGGACGCTTCTCCAAGCGGGTGGGGAGGATACTCCCAATTCAAGAAAGTACGAGGGACTTGGTCACCTCAGTTCCGCCAGCTTCACATAAATGTACTGGAAGCTATGGCAGTATTCCTTACATTGAAAAGGCTTCTACCAGCCAAGGGATCCCACATCAAACTAGTATTGGACAGTGCAGTGGTAGTACACTGCATCACCAGAGGAGGATCCAAATCAAGTCATGTGAACCATGTCATGATAGCCATTTTCTCTCTAGCAGCCAAGTACAAATGGCATCTATCCTCCACTCATCTGGCGGGAGTAAGGAACGTGATAGCAGACGCCCTGTCTCGTATCTCTAGAATGGAGTTCCTGGACAGGCGTTCATTCCAGTGGATATGCCAAAAGGTCCCAGACCTCCAGGTGGATCTTTTCGCATCACAATCGAACCACAAGCTCCCTTGCTATGTGGCCCCCAACCTGGACCCTCTGGCTTATGCCACAGACGCCATGTCCATAGATTGGAATCAGTGGAAGAAGATATACATCTTTCCTCCAGTGAATCTTCTATTGAAAGTCCTGAACAAGCTCGGGTCTTTCAAGGGACAAGTTGCTCTAGTAGCCCCGGACTGTCCCAAGAGCAATTGGTACCCTCTCCTTCTGGAATTGGGTCTCAGGCCTCGATGGATTCCCAATCCCAAACTGTCCCAATCAGTACAAATGAGGACTGTGTTCGCTTCCTCAGGAATTCTCAAAACCATAACTTTATGGACTTCATGAAGTTCGCGGCTAAAAGAGATGCAAATATTGATCCTCAGAATATCCTTTTCTTAGAATCGGATAAAAGAGAATCAACATTGCGTCAGTATGACACAGCAGTTAAAAAACTGGCAAATTTCCTGAAAGAAACGGATTCTCGAACCATGACTGTTAATTTGGCTATATTCTTTTTCAGATCCTTATTTGAAAAAGGTCTAGCAGCTAGTACTATTACGACCAATAAGTCGGCTTTAAAGAAAATCTTCCAGTTTGGCTTTAAGATAGACTTAACAGACTCTTACTTTTCGCCTATCCCTAAAGCTTGTGCTAGGCTCAGACCATCAGAAAGACCTAGTTCAATTTCATGGTTCTTGAATGACGTTCTCAAACTGGCTTCAGATTCTGACAACGATTCATGTAACTATATAACGCTCTTAAGGAAAAGATTATTCTTACAGAGTCTGGCCTCAGGAGCCAGGATATCTGAACTATCGGCTCTCTCCAGAGACTCTGGCCATGTTGAATTTCTCCCCTCAGGAAAAGTTCTACTATCTCCAGATCGTAGTTTTTTGGCTAAAAACGAGGACCCCTTAATGAGATGGGCCCCTTGGAAGATCCTCCCTCTTCCTGAAGACCCTTCTTTAAGTCCAGTGACGACCTTACGAGCCTATTTGTCTAGACATCTTCTAGGTCCTCAGGTCCCCTATTTATAAGGGAAAAAGGTGGCACCATTTCCTTAAAAGGAATCAGACAACAAATCCTGTATTTTATCAAACAAGCCAATCCTGATTCTTTCCCTAAGGTCCATGACATCAGGGCAGTAGCCACCTCAATTAATTATTTCCAACATATGAATTTTGATGATTTAAAGAAATACACAGGCTGGAAGTCGCCGACAGTTTTCAAACGACACTACCTGAAATCCTTGGAATCTCTTAAATTTCCGGTAGTGGCAGCGGGAAACACAGTTTCTCCTGACACTGTCTAAGTAGCTTTAGTCATAGATCCAGATCTCCTTTCTACCTGCCTCACTAACAATTTTCCTTTAACCTACCACCAGGCTCAACCCTATTTGAGCCTTAGCTGCCTAAAAAGGCTATATAGTGATGTATCCCTTATTTTTTTGCTAGGGTCACTCACACCTATACTAACTTGCCGAATAAGGCTATATTGTGATGTTCTCCCTTATTTTTATGCTAGGGTGACTCACTTCTGTATATATTAATATTTCCTAGTTTTAAGTTATCATAAGTTAGTATAAGTATAATACTAAGTCCTATCATAAGTTAGCATAAGTATAATATTAAGTCCTATTACGTATTTTAAGGCTAACATATGTTACTATGCATTAATTAAGATTTTATATGATAACTTTGTAAATATTTAAACTAGATTATACTCATATTTTGTAATTTTGTGTTTTCTTGTTACCTCTTACTATACCTTTTCCCAAGCTTGTGCTAATTCTCTGGTACTATTTCACAAAGCGACAAGGGCTTGGCCCAGAAAAGGGATTTTGACGAAGGAAAAATCTATTTCTGGGCAATTGCCCGTGTCGCCCAATGAAATCCCCCCCTATTTTCTCTGCCACCCCTGTGCCCAAGCTTGATATTCTAACGTCAAGGATGGCCACCAGAGGCGCTGGTGTTAGCGTGGGCGGGTGAGTAGTAGTAGTTGCTGACGCGGGCTGTGTACCAGCTCTCTCTGGCAGGGGGATTTTGGTGGAGGAGAGATCTAAATGACAAGAGGTCCGTGGTAGTGGTCTCACTCGCCCCAGTACCATACCGACACCCTCTTTTTATTTAGGGTGAACGAGTCAGGATTCTCTGACATCCCTCTCTTTTATTTTTCTCTGGTAATGTTAGTATTATTTACCTTAGAAATATGAACTGAAGGGATATTTCACTGGGCGACACAGGCCATTGCCCAGAAATAGATTTTTCCTTCGTCAAAATCCCTTTTTTCATAAATTCACCACAATTCGAAATATGTGCTAGAGACTTCCAATTTGTTGCTAAATAAAGTTAAATGATTGAATACTACTAGAATGTAATAGTTTTAGCATACAATTGCGTTTTTTTACCATTTCGGTCGAGTCAAAGTTGACTGAAAGTTGAAATTTTGGCACTTATCGTTATTTATATGAAGATATTTCAAAACTGATAAAAGCTACAACCATGGGTTGTATTTTGTTCTATTTTACATGAAATTGCACACATTTTCATGTATAAAACTTTATGTAACGGCTAATATAAAACAGTCCAAACATTACGACAATAGCACAAAAAAATTTCTGATTTTTTCGAAAGTTACTGCGTGGACGTAATGAAAATTTTTTTTTTCATAAATTCACCATAAATCGAAATATTATGCTAGAGACTTCCAATTTGTTGCAAAATGAAGGTAAATGATTGAATATTACTAGAATATAAGAGTTTTAGCTTACAATTGCGTTTTTCGACCATTTTGCTCAAGTCAAAGTTGACAAAAGGTGTATATTTTGGCACATCGTTATTTATATGAAAATATTTCAAAACTGATAAAAGCTACAACCATGGGTTGTTTTTAGTTGTATTTTACATGAAATTGGCACATTTTCATATATAAAATTTTACGTAACGGCTAATATAAAACAGTCCAAACATTACGACAATCGGACGAAAAAATTTCAATTTTTTCGGCAGTTAGCGAGTGGACGCAAGAAAGTTTTTTTCAAAAATTCACCATAAATCAAAATATTGTGCTAGAGACTTCCAATTTGTTGCAAAATAAAGGTAAATGATTGAATATTACTCGAATGTAAGAATTTTAGCTTACAATTGCAGTTTTCGACCATTTCGGTAGAGTCAAAGTTGACTGAAGGTTGAAATTTTGGCACTTATTGTTATCTATATGAAAATATTTCAAAACTGATAAAAGCTACAACCATGGGTTGTTTTTTTGTTGTATTTTACATGAAATTGCGCACAATTTCATACATAAAATTTTATGTAACGTCTAATATAAAACGGTGCAAACATTATGACAATCGGACGAAAAAATGTCTGATTTTTTCGGAAGTTACAGCGCGGACGTAATGAAAAATAATTTTTTTTTTAAATCACCATAAACCGAAATATTGTGGTAGAGACTTCCAATTTGTGGCAAAATAAAGGTAAATGATTGAATATTAATAAAATGTAAGTGTTTTACCTTACAATTGCGTTTTTTTACCATTTCGGTTGAGTCAAATTTGACCAAAGGTTGATATTTTGGCGCTTATCGTTATTTATATGAAAATATTCTAAAACTGATAAAAACTATAACCATGGGTTGTTTTTGGTTGTATTCTACATGAAATTGCGCACATTTCCATATACAAAACTTAATGTAACGGCTAATATAAAACGGTGCAAACATCATGACAATCGGACGAAACAATTTCTGATTTTTTCGCAAGTTACCGTGCGGACGTAAGGAAAAAGTTTTTTCATAAATTCCCCATAAATCAAAATATTGTGCTAGAGACTTCCAATTTGTTGTAAAATGAAGGTAAATGATTGAATATTACTAGAATATAAAAGTTTGGCTTACAATTGCGTTTTTCGATCATTTCAGTAGTCAAAATTGACCGAAGGTTGAAATTTTGGCGCTTATCGTTATTTAAGTGAAAATATTTCAAAACTGATAAAAGCTACAACCATGGGTTCTTTTCCGTTGTATTCTACATGAAATTACACACATTTTCATATATAAAACTCTATGTAACAGCTAATATAAAATGGCGCAAAAATTACTTCAGCGACGAAATAATTTCCGAGATGTGTCGCTGATGCTTTTTAGTGCGAGAAGAGAGAAATTTGCGCTTGCGCGCCTGGGTAACAATTGTCAACAAAACAACAGCTTGATCCGTGAACTCCCAGCATCCCTCAAGGTGCGTAATTCAAAAGTTTTCGCCAAGTACGCCTATTACTATTTTTCCGCGAATTTTTTAAAAATCTTTTTTGCGTCAACGTTTCATACGTCAATTCGGCACCCAACAGACAATTTTCGTTGCATTTAATACGTCCAATATGTGTTTAAGGGTTAACTCAACCGCAATGGTCGAAAAATGCAACTGTAAGCTAAAACTCTTACAGTCTAGTAATATTCAATCAATTACCTTCATTTTGCAACAAATGGGAAGTCTCTAGCACAATACTGCAATTTATGGTGAATTTTTGAAAAAAACTTTTTCCTTCCCTCCGTGCATGGTAACTCAGCCAAAAATAACAGAAATGCTTGTCACCTTGTCGTAATTTTCACACCGTTTCTATTAAGCCTTACATAAAGTATTATACATGAAAATGTGCGCAATTTCATGTAGAATACAAAAAATAACTCATGGTTGTAGCTTTTATCAGTTTTGAAATATTTTCATATAAATCACAATAAATAGAAAAAATTTAACCTTTAGTCAACTTTAACTCAAATGAAATGGTCGAAAAATGCAATTGTAAGCTAAAACTCTTACAGTCTAGTAATATTCAAACAATTACCTTCATTTTGCAACAAACGGGAAGTCTCTAGCACAATATTTCGATTTATGGTGATTTTTTGAAAAAATCTTTTTCCTTCCCTCCGCTTGCTACAACTTTGCCAAAAATATACCAAATTTGTAGCTAATTTGTATTTTTCATAACTAACAAACCTGAGGTCTTAAAATTAGGATTTACTAGCGCCAAGCTGGAAACCAGTAGAATTAAAATTACACTTGTGAGATCCAGGGACTATTGGCATCTATACCAGGTCACGGGGCATGTATACCCAGAATGCCCACGGCGACCTGTGACCCATCAGTTATATTTCTAACCCAGTTTAGACTGCTAGAGGGGTGGTTCAAGGTGGGCCTTTACCTGTTAAGACCTCAGGTTTGTTAGTTATGAAAAATACAAATTAGTTACAAATTTGGTATTTGTTCATATACGGAACAAACCTTCGGTCTCAACATTAGGATAGACTTACTTATTGGAGGGAGGTAAGTCTCTACAACTGACTGGGAGTTTGCCACCTTATCCATTTCCGAATATATTAGGGAAATTCTAAGAGAATGGACAATGAACCTAGAACCAAAGATATAACCTAGAACCAAAGATATAAGTTTCCCTCACTGGGTGTTGATACCATTCTATGGTTTACTCTTGTCCCTTGTAACTGGATCCACCCTCATCCCTCTCTTCCCTATTATCTAGAGGGGTGTGTTGCTACTGAAAAGTATATCATAACCTAATATAGCTTCACAGTATGGCTGACCACCTCACCTGCATCTAGTCCGTTCCAGCATATGACGGTACCCTCCTTCATATTGCCCGTAGTTAAAGGAGTAGGAAGAAAGTAGTAAAGAAAAAAGACCAGTCATCCCATTCATTCTACTTTCATACCTTCATCTTAGACTAGACGCAAACTGACCCGCTAGGGGTACTGGATGAGCTATATCACTTGTTGGGCCGCCACCACTGGACCCAAGGAAAAAGTGTCCAAGGATCTATGGGCAACATCTTTCAAATAAAATGAGGTGAAAGTTGTTTGGCGTTTCCACACACCAGCTTTCAGAATTCTCTCCACAGACATGTTCTTCTTAAATGCCAAAGAAGCACTCAAGCCCCTGATGTCATGAGCTCTAGCTCCCACCTGGCTATTTGACCCTCTGTCTTCTGTCATGTAAGCATTTCTGATCGTCTCCCTTAGCCAAAACGATATTATATTCCTGGACACTTCCTTCTTGTTCCGTCCTGTACTTATGAACAACCTCTGGCAACCCGGCCTGAGGTGTCTTGTTCTTCGTAAGTACTCCCTTAGTGCCCTGACGGGGCACAGAAGCATCTCATCTTTGTCATTGTCTACAAAGTCTGCCAAGGAAGGTATGGCAAAGGAGTCGAATCTGCTGTCCACTATTGTTGGGTTTTGGGTCTTGGCCACGAATTCTGGAACAACCTCAAATACTATTGACCTCCAACCTCTCGAGTGCTCTATGAGATATGACAGGCCATGTAGCTCCCCCACCCTTTTGGTTGAAGCCAGGGCCAATAAGAAGACTGTCTTCAGGGTCAGGCTCCTATCTGTGGACTGCCTTAGTGGTTCGTAGGGGTTTTTTGTCAGACTACTCAGTACCATGGTCAGATCCCAATCTGGGGCTTTTAGTTCCTTTGGTGGACATGACTGTTCAAAGCTCCTCATCAGCATGGCCAACTCCCATGAAGACAAAATGTCCACCCCTTTCATTCGTAAGACTAAGGCTAGAGCAGCCCTGTACCCCTTCACTGCAGATACAGACATATGCTTTTCTGTTCTGAGATATATCAGAAAGTCTGCTAACTGCTGAATAGTGGCACCGAGTGGAGACAAGTTCCCTCTACGACACCAATCACAGTATGCTGACTACTTTCCTTGGTATACTGTCGCAGATGATTTTCTGATATTTCCTGCCATCTGAGTTGCTGCTTTCTGCAAAATCCCTCTCGCTCGGAGGAGATACTTGACAGTCTCCACCCGTGAAGTGATAGGGACTTCACCAACTGGTGGTACCTCTCCATGTGCAGCTGACACAGTAGATTGCTCAATGGGGGTAACTCTCTCGACACATCTATTAGGAGTTCCAGTAGGTCTGGAAACCACTCTGCCTTCTGCCATAACGGAGCTAACAGGGTCATCTTGAGGTTTTGAGACCGCATTACCCTGTTCAGAACCTGACGGATTAGACAAAATGGAGGAAATGCGTACACATGCAGATTGTCCCAAGGGTGTTGTAGCGCATCTTCTGCTACTGCCTCTGCGTCTGGGACTACCGAACAATAAACTTCCAACTTTTTGTTGTACCTGATTGCGAATAGGTCTATGATCGGTCCTTCCCACAACATGAGCATCCTGTCCACTACCTGTTGGTGCAAGGACCACTTCGTTCCCAGAATCTGATCCCTGCGGCTCAACTTGTCGGCCACTATGTTTCTTTTTCCCGGAATATACCTGGCCCTGATGTCTACCAGGTTCTCTACAGCCCACTGATGAAGTTGAACTGTCATCACATGTAACTGCCGAGAAACTAGGCCTCCTTGTTTGTTTATATAAGCTACTACTGTGGTGTTGTCTGACATCAATACCACTGAGTGTCCCTTTACTCTCTCCCTGAATTCCTGTAGAGCTAGAAATGCTGCTTTTAACTCCAGCACATTTATATGGAGTTCTCTGTCCTTGCAACTCCATTTTGCTGACACCATCAACTCCTCCATATGGGCTCCCCAGCCTTCTAGTGACGCATCCAAGAACAGCAAGAGGTCCGGGGAGGATTGTTGAAGGGGGACACCCACTGTCAGATTGTCGTCGTTCACCCACCACAGCAAGTCTTTCCTTCTGCCGACAAGGGAATTTGCTCGTACGGGTGATCTACTATTGGTGACCAAAACTCCTTCATCCTCCATTGTGGAGACCGAAGGTGTAGCCTTCCTTGAGGTACTAGCTTCTCCAGGGAAGTTAGGATTCCCAGTACCACCTGCCACTGCCTTGCTGGCTGTGTTTGTTTTCCCAGAAAGGCATTCACCACTTGTTTGCATTTCTCTATTCTTTGGTCTGTCGGGAATACTTTGGCTTCTGTTGTGTCTATAACCATTCCCAGATACTCCAAACTTTGACTTGGATCCAACTGCGACTTCTCCTGATTTATCACAATACCTAGGCTGTGACAAAGCTGCAGGAGGGTCGCCCTGTCCCTGAGTAATTTCTCTCTGGACTTCGCTATCACCAGCCAATCGTCCAGATATCTTATTAGCCTGATCCCCTGAGCATGCGCCCACATCGACACGAGAGAGAACACTTGTAAAAACTTGAGGAGACGCTGTCAATCCAAAGCACAGGACCTTGAATTCGAAAGCTTTCCCTGCAAGACTGAAGCAGAGAAATTTCCTTGAAGACTGATGGACTGGTATCTGAAAGTATGCATCCTTCAGATCGACTGTCAGCATAAAGTCCCCGATCCTGACTGCTTGTAGAACCGTTTCGACGGACTGCATACTTGTTCCACAGCTCCTTTTTCCGTCATCTTCTTCACTTTGCCTTGCAGAATAATGGCCTTCTGAGATTCCTGAGCATAAGCGAAGTGGGGTAATGGCTGCTCTGTCAGGGGCGGGGTTACCTCGAACATAATCAAATACCCGACCCTGAGAACATCCACCACCCACTGCTCTGCCCCCAGTTCCTGCCACACCTTCCAGAGATTTGCCAGGAAATCCACCACTGGTGTGGCCGAGTGATGAGAGGCCCCCATCCTATCTTCTTGAGCCTCTCCCTCTTCCCCTACCCCCCCTTCCCCTGTTGTTTCTATTGTGAAAGGGCCGATGAGTTAGCCTCTTTGGGGAAGAGGGTCTTGTGGCTCTATTAGGGATGTTATGTCTCACTGTCTTCTTCCGAGATATTTGCTGTTGTCTCACCTCCAAGGGAGTAGCTTGACTGTTAGACGTTTTCCTAACTGCCTGCTGCACCAACCTATCGTTAGTGTCCATCCTTCTTCTATCTATCGCCTCTTCCAGTATGAGCTCTGGCAACAGCAGTTGCGACTCCAAGATATCCCCATTCCTCATCGCTAACAGGGAATCCAAATCCACAGTGCGGCTTAGTCTAACCAACGCTGCATCTCTCCTCATTAGCAGGATATTTGCCCAAAGATCTAACCAAGAAGCAGTCTGAAAGACAGAAGAAGCTGTTGCTTCTAACGTAGCAGCCTCTTGGTACGTCGTCGAAGGGCACTCCATTTTAACCTGATCCAAGGTTAATCCAGGCCTTAATCTTACAACATTAGGGTTCACATGTCTAGACAGCAAAGGGACTCTCGGTGTCGTATAATATTTCCTTTGCTTCATCATTGGAGGAGGAATAAATTTAAATGATCTATTAGATCTTAAGGAATTATCCCTTTCTGCAAACTTTGCGTTTACGTGATGTAAGACAGAATCCGCATGACTCGAACAAGGCAATTCATACGACACCTTGGTATCCCTTTTTAATCCAAATACCATGTCGATTCCCAGAGGAAGCATACTGGCTGGTGTTTCTGTCTTCTCCGAAAGGTTATTGAATTGATGAATCAAATCAATCACCTCTGCATACGAGGCCAGAAACTCTTGGTTTTCTCCTTCCTCCGGCTCTAACGTACTATTCTCCGTCTCAGGGGATGTTGTCTCCCCCCTATCTTCTGACAAACGGCCAGGAATTCCACAGCCGCAGTCTTTTTGATCTTTGCTGGCCGCCGTTGGCTCAATCCCAAATAATAAGTAGGGGAACAGGAACGCCTCACTCTTTCTCTGCTTACGGATCTAGAGCGAGAATCTCGTCTAGATCTCCAAGATGAAGGCTCCCTTGAAACTGATATAACTTTGTCTCTATTAGTATTGGTATCATTTTCAACAGTCGGAGAACTCGCCTCGACCTTTCACCCAGACGGACACTGCCTTCCACGAACGTATCCGACGAGGTTGCCAACTCCCTATTTTTCGTACTTTTAATAGGAGCCTTATCATCCTTTGTGCGTATTTTGAATGGCCTTACGGGCGAAACTGGAACCTGCATTCTATCCTCTGCTGCACCCTTCGCCGCCAACGTCGATTTTACCAGCGGTATCGTAGTCTTTGTAATCCGAACTGGCAACTCCGCGTCGGCCGCTAGTCCGTCGGCTGTTGCCTCTCTCGCTTGTTCGGACTCTTGCAAACGGCTTCGTCCGCTAGCTTTGTGCTTACCAGCCACCGACTTCCCGACCTTCCTGCTAACTGGGATACGACAGTCCTGGTCTGAAGATGAAGAAGAATTCACTCTTCGCCTCTTAGTCCGAGGATCAGTCGTGAAATCCCGAATCCTCCACCGCTTGACTGGCGCTCGCTGTGACGTCATCGGACTCAGCGATGACGCCGAACTAGAGGAAGAAGGCGAATCACACCTTTTCTTTTTGTCTCTCTTATCCATTCTCTTCTCTATAATCTGTAATTTCTGCATTACAGTTTGTATTGCCGAGTCAGAAGGCGTATTTGAGTCTGGGTGCAGCGAAATAGGCCGAGAAGCAGTCTGTAACGTCATCGCGCCTGCCATATCGGTGTGTGACGTATGTTGTGACGTCACCAATCTCGTAGGGAGAGACTGTGCGGTTTCTGCTGGCAACCGCACGTTTGCTGCCAAACTACCTCCCACGTTCTGCATCGCTGTAAACATCGAATTTGATGGCGTAGCCGCGGCACTATTTCCCATAAATTGCAAGCCAGGGGGATGAGGAACATTTTGCGCTGCCGGACCCTGCTGGTACCGTGACGCCATATAATGCACAAGCAAACCATCCAAGGTTGGTACGCCTGGTAGGCCTAGCACTGACCACATACCGTCCAACCTATGCGCTTCGGGAGCCGACGTCTGGAACAAAGATGGTGATGCTCCCCCCTCTACCTGCTGGGAACAAAGGAGCGTGCATATTATGCATAAAATTACCCAAGACCCCTCCTGACGTTTCCGATAATGAATTGCTAGGAGAAACCGAAGGGGTATGGGACAAATCAAAAGCAGGCGGAGAAAAATATGGAGCAGCCTGGTTTATTGCCAATACAAAAGAAGCCGGTAAGGTTTGGTCATCCAAAGATGGCGTCACCACCTTCCTTTTGTATTGGCCTTTCTCATAGAACTTTTTCCACTGTTCCACCGACCAACCCCGACAAACAGAACATGGATTAGTAATCGTACATACGTTTTCCCTGCACCTACTACACGTTGGATGAGGATCCGTCTACACCGAAGTTAGAAATCTAGAACATGGAAAGCCACTGACTCCTGGGCATTTCCTTTGTCTCCTCTTCGAAACGGCAGACGATCCCGATGTTGAGGCGAAAATCTCCATCATACCACTTATACACTCTTACCGATCACACTCACACTGAGCACACTCGGAGAAAGAAAAAGTAATAAGAAAATGAAAAATGAAATGGATAAAAAACGGGCAAACTGAAAACCGGCTTTAAATCAGATAAGACAGTAAACATGTCTTATCTTAAAGGCGGTAGGAAAATAACTGATGGGTCACAGGTCGCCGTGGGCATTCTGGGTATACATGCCCCATGACCTGGTATAGATGCCAATAGTCCCTGGGTCTCACAAGTGTAATTTTAATTCTACTGGTTTCCAGCTTGGCGCTAGTAAATCCTAATGTTAAGACCGAAGGTTTGTTCCGTATATGAACAACTCAGAAATGCTTGAGTCACCTTGTCGTAATTTTCCCACTGTTTTATATTAGGTCTTACATGAAGTGTTATACATGAAAATGTGTGCAATTTCATGTAGAATACAACAAAAAATAACTCATGGTTGTAACTTTTATCAGTTTTGAAATATTTTTATATAAATCAAGATATAGAAAAAATTCTACCTTCGGTCAACTTTAACTCGACCGAAATGGTTGAAAACTACAACTGTAAGCAAAACTCTTCCATTCTAGTATTATTCAATCAATTACCTTCATTTGGCAACTAACGGTAAGTCTCTAGCACAATATTTTGATTTATGGTGAATTTTTGAAAAAACTTTTTTTACTTTTGCGCATTACGAATTCATGCATCATTTTGTGATAATATTTTCTCTCTGTGTTGCTTTGATCGTTTTTACAATTTGTTATAGTATACCAAAATCATCGCAATTTAGTGTACAATACAAAAAAAAAATTAAAGCATTAGCTTTAACCCTTTTGCTCACAGCACAATTTGTATACAATTATATATATGCCTTTTTGTTGGCGCTGTCATATATTCCAATATTTATATATGATAATGATATTTTTTTCATTTCTGATGGTTGCATACTAAACTTCAGGCAATGACAAAAAAAGGAGCCAAAAATGAACTCTTAATCTTAAAAACTATGCGTGCTGTGATTTTCTGAAAAAAACTTTTTTTTCTGCTTCGGCACTAACTCCCGAACGCCGCTGGCATACGAGACACTTTGGGAAATAACGGCTCGGAGTTTAAGGGTTAAAGTCCCTTCTAAGATTGGCCAATACAGTCTCCTGTTGGGTTCCTCTCTGGTCAGGAATTCCTTTCTATACCTATACCAACTCAGAATATTCTGGCATATTCATTATATACCTTACTGTTGACAAACACTTGGTAACAATGAACACCATACTTTCTTATCCTTTTCAATCCATCCTTTCTTATAGTGTAGAGGACAAACACTAAAAAATAAGCCACAGTTCTTCAATCCTGGATAGTGCCATAGCCTTTGTACCGAGGTCTTCCAATGACTGATTGGAGTTCCCTTGTTTGGGGGTACACTCCAGTACACTTTCCTATTAGTTCCCCCTTATTTATTTTTAAGAAGGTATGAAGGGCATGCTTAGTATCACGAATGAGGATAACTGGTGGTTTAGCAAGTGATTGCCTTACCCTTGTCATTTTCTTTTTCTTTTATCCATGAATTCTTTTTCAAAACAACCTTCCTTGAGGAAGTTAATTGGTTTTATTTCGGTGCATACACTTTCCAATGCTGATTTTACAAGCTGTTACTTTTTTCCTCCTTATCCATACATTCAATCTCGCAAGAGTATCATTTTATATGCCAATATAGTACACGTGTGGAATATACATAAAGTATAAAGGGGCTTGGATGCTGATACTGTCAATTTAAATATACTCTGAAACTCATATGTCTGATTTGCCATATATTTCAGGACTGCTGATTCCAGGGTTTTAGAATCTCACTTATTCAATGATTCCAAGGCTTGAGAAACCCATTTATTCAAGCTGTTCCAAGGGACTATGGAGTGGCTCAGTTTCTAGATAAACGATTTCACTGCATCTCACAGGCCACTGTATCAATGAGATGTTCAAATGAGATGTCACGAACCCAGATTTGAATTACTCTACTTAAGACTGCTTGCTGGGTCCAAGGCATTTTTCATTTTTCTTGCTGATTACAATGCTCATCACACTGAATGGCTAAGTTCAGTTACAGCCACAGATATCCACTATGTTACTGCTTTAGATATTTCCAGTTTCTGGCTGTGAGCACTTAACAAATGAACCTTCTTGCCCTTACTTCACAGATGTTACAGAGATTATACCTTTATAGTTTTGTTAAGGTTAATATGAAGGTGGGCCACATTGTTCCTGATGTTATCTTTTCAAGAGAGGCATACTTGAAATCCAAGACAACTGGGATGGTATTCATGGTGATCTTATTAAGCTCATGCAGAGCAATATTTTAAAAAGCCCAAATATGCTAAATTGTTCACCTTAAGACTATTATTGAGAGAAGAGTACCTTCTAAATTCCCGAAGTTTTGTTCTAAGAGATAAAAAATTGTTTAACACTACATGAAAACTTGCCTACCATGAAAAATAAAATGCTTATTATTTATGGAGGAACACTCCATCAGGCTTTTTGTGGCATAATTTCAGAGGTTAGAAGTCAACCTCGGGTTGTCAATGAGAAGAGAGCAAAGAGCTCATGATGAGGATGTGAAGATCTTGCTCAACAGTGGTAGTGGCCATAAGAGTTGGTCTACTTCCAAGTCATCACTCTTTGGGATTTGATTTAAGCATGGCCAACCTTGTAGGAGTTGATGGAACTGCTCTATATTACCCTAAACGCAAACAGAACTTTTGGCTCAAGTCTTCTTAAGTAATTAACTTGGTGAGTCCTTGGTGTTGCTTGTCCCATTTTCCAAGGCCTAAGTTGTGTTTAAGGACTTTCAGGTCATGGAAGTCAAAATTTTACTTCTGAGCCTTAAGTATAGACCCTAACAGGATGTTTTCCAACTTTATTCAAAAGACTGCTGCTTATAATGCTGCCAAGATTACTAATATTTTCAGGTGATTAGTTCACCTTAAAAGTTTTTCTTCTGTTTGGAAGAGAAACATTTCTGCATTCACTAGGGAATTAAATCCATTCTCATGCCCCTCTAAATATAGGCCAATGTCAACTACCCCTATTTATCTAAAGTTTTTGAGAAGCTGGTCTCCAAGCACCTTTGTAGGTTTGTTTCTTGGAACTTTGCTACTTATTATCTATACTAGTAACATGTGGCAAGGTCTGTAGAACAAACTGACTGTGATATGCCAATGATACTAGTATGCACATATTCTTCTGGCTGCTGTCCCTTCTCTGAGCCGAGTCTATGACTGCAGAATCCTTGAACAGAGATCTGGCAAGTACTCATGAATGAAATGGGCTTTGGGGCAGGCATCTTAACCCTTCTATAACTAAAAGCATGAAAGTTATCACTTTAAAATACTTTTGCCTTTGCATTCTCATCTATATTTAAATAGTATTGTTTTATATGATCTTGCAGAAATGTTTTACAATGTTTCTGTATGAAGCTACTATATCGGTTTTAACTTTTCTTCCTGGTTCAGAGTACTGCTCTCCAGTATTGTGTTCTGATGCTGACTCTCACCTCAAACTCTTGGATAGTTATATCATCAGTCAGGTTTATTTTGTCAACTACGTATTAATGCTGACTTGTGGCATTTACTACATAACATTAGTTTATTAAGTTAGTTGCATGAAATGTACAACAACAAACTTCCTCTGCACTCCTGCTTACCTGACAGCTGATTATGCTTGTTACACAAGGCTGGCTGCTGCTGAGAACAGGGCATTCTTTTCTGGTATAAGGTTTTATTCTAAAACAGTTTGCTGGGAGTTATATCTTAGCTACAACTAGAATGCATAAGTTAACCAGAATCAGTTGTATAGCTTCTGATCTCTAAATATCTAAGCATGAAGCCAATTCATTCCTGCTCTCTTGCTACATCTCCTGAATTCATGTGTAGCATTGGTTTGATTGCTATTCCCTATACTTATCACCTTTACTTAAACTTCCTTGGATTTATAATTTGTTGACTCTGTCCATAGTTTTTCAGCTGACGATTAAAAAATAATAATAAGAAAAGGAGAAAAATCTGAAGCAAGTTTAGTGCCTCCAGAACAGTTCTGATGTTATCAAACAACCAATCAAAATGGGCAGCAGATCTCATATCATGGTCAATAAAAGAACGGGATCTTTGTAACACTATCCTTGAGAAAAGTGAGTGTATGACACTTGTCAGATAACACAACAGCCTTAAACTTATCTTAAAAAATCAAAGTGGCACCAACTCATAAGATTTGTGTAGCCTAGCAGTGGACATATTTGCCTGTGCAGAGATTTATGAGGTACAGTAATCCCAAAGTTTGCTCCTGCAATGAGGATAGTAGCTCCAGCTGCAATGAATAGGTGGTCTTAGATCAAGCCATTAGAATGTTACCAAACTTCAACAAGCTCAACATAATGAGGCAAGTGTGGGGAACTCACAGAGAACCTTGTCTTGCCAATGTCACAAACTTTCAACGTACTGGCTTACTCATCCAGACCAAGCAGCATGAGGAATGGAACCAGTGTAAGTATTTTCCCTAATAAAGCTGAATCAGCAAGAATCAGTCCAAATGGTGTCCAAAAAGACTTACGACAGTTCTTCTACATATCCTTTGACCTCACATAGAATGGTTCCCACACTAATTCCTCAAGAGACTGGACTCACTTCAACTTCATGAGAGGAAGTTACCCAGCATCATCTCAGAGAGAGCAGTTTTTAAGTAACTGCAACACCAGCAATTACTTAACCATAGATAATAACAACAATCAATTCCAAGGGAAGTGGGTTAGGGTGTTCATGGTAGTATAATGATGGACACAAGTCAGACCTCCATGTCTCCATTGTCTTGATAAATTTCATCTTCCTGAGAAATAAGATAAAACTTCACTTGTTCACCATTAGAATGTATATGTCAGCCTAAATACCTATTTGGACATCTAACACAAGGGCATTTATGGTTTAAGGAGTCACTTCATTCTGTCTAATCACAGGTAAACTTCGAAACTTCCTATTTAGAATTTAGCTTTAATATCGATCAGTCCAACTAACACTGTATACAAGCCTCCAGGGAGCTTTTCCTTTTGAATATGATTTTAAAGACAGTTCTTACTTCTTAGAATAGCCAGAGAAATTAATGTTTTATCAAAAGTACTAACTCATCTTTAGCATCCTGGAATTTTAGGCATTTTCAGATTTTTTTTTATTAAACTTCACTCCTCCCCAGGTGCAATAATGGGGAGATTTTTTATTACCCTCCACTTAAAACAGCAATTTGGTATTCAATGGTTAATGGTAATGAACAATTTGTATTTTTCATAGCTAACCAACCTTCGGTCTCAACAATATGACAATTTTCAAGCGCCTAACTGGAACTGGTTACACAATCAGAGATTATAAAGCAAGGAATCTGTGAAATCTGGCAATGCGTGCGCATATTGGGTGAATGCTGGTCAAAGATGATGCAACCCACGCCATCACGTTAAGTCTTTCCCTTAACCGCCTTGGGGAGCCGTGTTTTGCTCTTATTTGTTGTCTGTGTGTGTGTATGTGTCAGTATGGCTTCCTCTGCATTTTCACACCCTTGTCAGTGTATGTGTCCAGGTGTTTAAGGTTTCCCTTGTTCTCGTTTCCTGTCTTCGTCTGCTATGGACCCCCATTCGACTTGCAGTAGGTGTCGGTCTAATTTCTGTACTGTGACTAATCCCTGCCCGTAATGTCGTGCGTAGCCTAGATCGCGGTGGAAGTTATTTCATAGTAAGAGGGAGCATCGCAGAGTTTTGACTCTTCCTTCTCGGGAAGGGTTCCTTCTCCTCGCCAAACTGCTTTGTCTTCTCCCTCAGTCACAACACCCCATGATACTAGTGTTTGTGTACCTGTGTCTCCTTCCTTTTCTTCCATCGATTCATCGTTGGAAGTATCAGGAGGTCCTCAGGCTGATTTAATGAATAATGTCGTCCCCCTCTTCCTCGGGTATTAATTTGCTTCCCAGGAGGGTGGAGGCTGTTTCATGTTTCTTTTGTTTCAAGAGTTGGAGGCGTCCAAAATGGCAGCACTCTGGGCGTCGCTTGGTCTACGGGGTACTCCCTCCTTGGAGGGGTTGTTGACACATTTCATGGAGGCTTGCTCCACCCCTCAGGCCTCCCCTACTCTGCCGCCTGCTCCTGGCCTTCTCTACGTTGGTGACCACAGTCAGCCATCTTGTAATGCGCTACCTGGGTATCATGTTACCGCTCCTCCAGTAAGGCTAAACACTAACTTGGGTAAGGGGGAGGTCGTGATTTCACTCCCAGCTCCATCATGACATCACTCCCAGCTACATCGGTGTCGTCGGTTGGAACTGTTATGCTGCCTTTTTCCTGTGTCGTCATCGTTTGCTCCTGTGATGTCATCGCTGCCATCCATGACGTATCCTCTTCTAACTATAACGTCTGCATCCTGTCTCGCAGATCCGTCCGAGGCTTATGTCAGGCGGTTCTCAAGAGATTGGACTATGTTTTTTGAGGATAAGTTTGCTGCCTTCTTTGCTGAGAGGGTTGCGAGCAAGTGTGATGCGTTTCCTCCCTCTTCTGTTAAGAGGCCGTTTTTGCAGGAGAAGAACGAGGAGACGCATCACACTTGCTCACAGCCCTCTCAGCAAAAAAGGCAGCAAACCTATCCTCTAAAACAGTCCAATCTCTTGAGAACCCCCTGACATAAAGCCTCGGACAGGTCTGCAAGACAGGATGCAGACGTCATTGTTGGAAGACGATACGTCATGGATGGCAGCGATGAAGTCCAAACTCTTGAGAACAGCCTGACATAAAGCCTCAGACGGATCTGCGAGACAGGATGCAGACAGACGTCATTGTTGGAAGAGGATACGTCATGGATGGCAGCGATGACATCACAGGAGCAAACGATGATGACACAGGAAAGAGGCAGCACAACAGTTCCAAACGACAACCGAGAGCAAGAGGCAGCACAACTGTTCCAACCGATGACACCGATGTAGCTGGGAGGGAGAGGGAGGAGAGGTATCATCTTCCCCTACATCACCACCTTCTCCACTGCGTTGGCGTATCAGGCATTGGAGGAGTAAGGACTTTGCAATTTCTTTGTCAGCGAGTAAAGAGAATCCATCACCTGCTGCCTCTCACATCTGTGTTCCTGAGAGTGATAGTGCTTCATCTGCTGCTCCTTGTGGTTCTTCATCCCTTGTTGAAGGCGTTGAAGGTGCATGCGGAAGCAGTGTCAGTGGGAGTGATCCATCCTCCGTATTGCAAGTCGGATCTCCCTTGTGCAGTCTGCTGTTGCTTCGTCATCCCCTACTTCGGTACACGGACATGTAGCAGCCTCGCACATACAAGCGAATGTTGGTGATTTGTCCTCTGATGCTTCTGCTGGTCGTCATAAAGATGTTAAGATGCCAGTGAAAAGATCGAAGGTTGTTAATATGGATGTGGTTTAGCCTGTGCTTTTGCCTTCCCCATGATGCTGTTCGTGTTTCACCTCCAAGAGGCTCTCGCTTTGTATCTAGAGTTCAAAACATCTCCGTCGCACAGATGTGTGTCTGCTTCACACAGCCGTATACGTAAACATTTCCGTGAACACATACATGAACCTTTTGTTGTGAGTGCTCAGGTTGGTGTTCCTGGTGTTGTCCTTTGGTTTGTCGCAGAAGTTGGTGCGTGACTCCAGTCAGTCAGGACAGGTCTTTGGTGTCTTTAATGGTTAGCGCACTGGGTCCTTAGGCTGCTGAGTCTTTGGTTGATGATTTGTCACCTGCAGTTGGATTACAGAAAGCTGGTGTTTCTGGAGAAACTTTTTCAATGTTTTTGCAGGATGAAGGTGATTTCGATAAGCCTACTTCTTCACGTTGTCGGTCTCTGTTGCTGGAGCAGGAGGAGGGAGAAACACAGGAGTTTTTGTTTTCTTTTGCTGAAGTTGTTGATCTCATTTGTGGGTTCAACAATCTGGAGAGTAGGGCTCAAGCTCAGTCTACTATTACTCCTAATTGCTTGGAAGCCTTACTGGGGGCTACTCAAGATCCTAAGTCCTCTTTTTGGCTTGTCTGTCTAATGCCTCAACATCTTAACCCAGACATTATACGTCTCAAGCCAGGGTTGACATTGGAGCAAGTGAGGTCGATGGCCCTGATCTTGTCACCGCAGGATGCTTTGACTATGGAGTCTACAGCAGCCTCCATGTTTCAGACAGCATCTTGGTTGGACTGTGGTCGATGGCCACAACCAAGATTGCGTCTGACAAGTCTGCAGAAGGGTTGGTGAGTGCATCTTCCCTTGCCAGTTTGTTGCAGTCTGGGGGCAAGGCATTTTCTTACCTATCTCATCTTAGTGTCAATTTGTGGGTTAATCTTCTGCTGATTAGAAGACCCGCAGTGTTGTCCAAGGTGGCGAGATCAGTTGACCCTGTGTCCTTGTTGGCACTCAGGAATGGGGATTTGTTGGATTCTCAGTTCCTGTTTCCACAGACTGAGCTGGCGCCAGGCTAACATGAAGGACAGCTTGTTGCATCAAGCTGTCTCCAAGTCGGAGTCTCGTTCTCGTTGTCCTCCTCTTCCCCCTCCAGCACAACAACAAATGCAAGGATCATCCCCTAATAAGTCGGCTAGGAGTTCGGCTTCGGTTAGGCCCTCTCAATCTTCTTCTCAAAAATAAGTCTGACAAACAATGTCCCTTTCTCTTACAAACCAAGGAGGGGCCCCAAGGGTAGATTTAGGGGAGGTTGCCAATAGGTTGGGTGCCTCTCCCTCTTCTTTGCCATGGGTAGGGGGGTGCCTGGTGGACTAGTGGGCCAAGTGGCAGAGTAATGGCGTGGAGAAGTGGGTAGGATATCTAATAACGTTAGACTTTTTTCCTCCACTCTCGGACATACCTTTGCTCAGGTAAGTGTATGCCCCCAATTCTCTGAAGTTCTTAGCTCTACGGGAGAGGCTGAAAATGCTGGACAAGGGTGCAATAGAGGAAGTAGTGCATCCTTCTCCAGGGTTTTACAGTCACATCTTGGCGCCAAAAGCATCAGGCAGTTGGAGAGTTGGAAACCATTGATTGATCTATCCATCTTTAATTATTTTGTCAAGCAGACAAGGTTCAAGATGATGACCCCGTGATCGGTGTTGGCAGCAGTGAGGGACAAGAAATTCATGCTGTCGATAGATCTAAAGGATGCGTACTTCCAAATCCTTGTTTATCCGTCGTTCAAGAAGTTCCTCCGTTTCTCTCTTGGAGACAAAGTGTTCCAATTCAAGGTCTTATGCTTCGGGTTGACCAAGTCCTCTCAGGTGTTCACAAGGGCCTTCTCCCTCATCTTAATTTGGGCTCATTCTTAAGGGATCCATCTGTTGAGGTACCTCAACGACTGGTTGGTCTTAGCGGGTTCCAAGAAGAAACTGCTGCAGGACAGGGATCGTCTGCTTCAGTTTTGTCTGGAACTTGGCATTATGGTATAACTGGAGAAATTTAATCTTGTCCCTGGTCAGAGAATTCTTTATCTAGGCATGCCTGGCATGGTCATCGATACAGCAGCGTCAAGGGTTTTTCCGTTGGACCAGAGGTTGGAGAAGTTGCAGAAGGTGGCGTACGATTTCCTGTCGCAGCCAGATCAGTCAGCTCATCAGTGGCAGATTCTTCTGGGGATTTTATCTTCTCTGAAGAATCTGGTCCCTCATGGGCAACTTCATCTTCGGTCTCAGCAATGGAGACTGAGGGACTTCTGATCTCCAGCGGAGGACTCCCCTGCTAAGGGTTCCCTTGTCCCAAGAGGTGAGGGAAGATCTTCGTTGGTGGTTGGACGATCAGAATCTTCTGGAAGGTGTTCCTCTGTATTCTCTGCCTTGGACTTCCTTCTGTTTTCACATGCCTACCTCGCAGGTTGGGGTGCTCATTTAGGCAGCCTCGTTACTTCGGGTGTTTGGGGCCTGAAGTACAAACTGCAACACATCGTGTTGGAGTTGAAGGCAGCCTTTCTGGGTCTGAAGGAATTTCATTAATAAGTATCCCTCAGGAGAGGTGGAACATACATCCTGCTTATGTGAACTCTCAAGAGAGACAGAGTTCTCAGCCCTGTGATTGGCTTATCAACTGCCAATCAGGAACATTGTAAGGGACTAGCCAAGGCGTCAAATGCACAATTGATGTGAATCTACTAAAGTAGACATTGTTCCCATGCCCATCTGGTGAGGAAAACTGTAAGAACCCCAATTGATCTTAAGATTACCATAGTTGTGTCAATAATTAGCTAAAGTCACAACTATGCCACTGTAAACAAAACATCTGTAGTATAGCCTAATAACCCTTAAACGCCGAAGCAGTATTTTAAAATCGTCTCCTGTATGCCGGCGGTGTTCGCGAGTGAGCACCGAAGCGGAAAACAATTTTTTTTCAAAAAATCACAGCACGCTTAGTTTTCAAGATTAAGAGTTCATTTTTTGCCCCTTTTTTTGTCATAGCCTGAAGTTTAGTATGCAACCATCAGAAATGAAAAAAAATATCATTATCATATATAAATATTGGGATATATGACAGTGCAAAAAAATTTCATATTACAAATCGCTCTGTGAGCAAAACAGTTAAAAGCTAACAAGTTAATTTTTTTTTGTTGTATTGTACACTAAAATTGCGATCATTTTGGTATATAACATACTGTAAAACGATCAAAGCAACACATAGAAAATATTATCACAAAATGATGCATGAATTCGTAACGCGCGGACATAATAAATGTTTTTTTCAAAAATTCACTATATCTCTAAATATTGTTCTAGAGACTTCCAATTTGTTTGAAAATGAAGATAAATGATTGAATATTACTATACTGTAAGAGTTTTAGCTTACAATTGCAATTTTCGACCATTTCGGACAAGTTAATGTTGACAGAATGTAGAATTTTCTTTATATATATTTTTTATATGCAAATATTTCGAAAATAAGAAAAGCTACAACCTTCAATTATTTTTTTTTATTCTACATGAAATTGCGCACATTTTCATATATAAAACTATGAAACGCCTAATATGAAACGGAGCAAATATAACGATAATGCGACGTACGCATTTTGGAGATTTGCGGCAGAGAATCCGCCCGCGGAGGGAAGGAGTTTTTTTTTAAATTCAATATAAATCTAAATATTGTGCTAGAGACTTCGAATTTGTTTCAAAATGAAGATAAATGACTGAATATTACTAGACTGTAAGAGTTTTAGCTTACAATTGCGTTTTTCGACTATTTCGGTAGTCAAATTTGAACGAACATGGTTTTTTTTTCTATTTATCGTGATTTATATGCAAATATTTTGAAAATGAGAAAAGCTACAACCTTCAATTATTTATTGTTGTATTCTACATGAAATTGCACACATTTTCATATATAAAACTTTATGTAACGGCTAATTTAAAATGGTGTAAACATTACGAATTTCATATATAAATTTTTATGTAACGGCTAATTTAAAATGGTGTAAACATTACGACAATCGGATGAAAAAATGTCTGATTTTTTTCGGAAGAGTTACCGCACAGACGTAAGGAAAAAAAATTTTTTTTTTTCATAAATTCACCATAAACCAAAATATTGTGCTGGAGACTTCCAATTTGTTGCAAAATGAAGGTAAATGATTGAATATTACTAGAATATAAGAGTTTTAGCTAACAATTGCGTTTTTCGACCATTTCGGTAGAGTCAAAGTTGACCGAAGGTTGAAATTTTGGCACTTATCGTTTTTTATATGAAAATATTTAAAAACTGATAAAAGCTACAACCATGGGTTGTTTTTTTGTTGTATTTTACATGAAATTGCGCACAATTTCATACATAAAACTTTATGTAACAGCAAATTTAAAAAGGTGCAAACATTACGACAATCGCACGAAAAAATTTATCGGAAGAGTTACCGCACGGACGTAAGGAAATTTTTGTTTTTCATAAATTCACCATAAATCGAAATATTGTGCTAGAGACATCCAATTTGTTGCAAAATGAATGTAAATGATTGAATATTACTAGAATATAAGAGTTTTAGCTTACAATTGCGTTTTTCGACCTTTTCGGTAGAGTCAAATTTGACCGAAGGTTGAAATTTTGGCACATTGTTATTTATATGAAAATATTTCAAAACTGATAGAAGCTACAATCATGAGTTTTTTTTTTTTTATTCTACATGAAATTGCGCACATTTTCATATATAATACTCCATGTAATGGCTAATTTAAAATGGTGCAAAAATTATGTCAGTGACGAAATAATTTCTGAAATGCGTCACTGATACTTTTTAGTGCAATAAGAAAGACATTCGCGCTTGCGCCTGCGTAAGACGGTTAAAAAAAAACAGGTATAAAGATTTTTAGTGGGGTTTTCTTGAGTTTCAAATAACAAAATAGGTGGTTTTAAGTGTTTTTATAAGGGTTCCAACTATTCGCAGGTTCTAACTATTTGCGGGGGAACCTGGTACGCATCCCCCCGAATATTATGGGGACTATGGTGCAGCCCTGCAAATTGGATCCTGTTTTCCTTACATTGTCCCTTGAAATCTAATCTTGGGCCTAAGCTGTAAATTTCTGTTCATAAGCCAGCCCTCATATGGCCTTCCTTTTGTTTAAGTTTGATGCATTTCAACAGCTGCTTAAGTCAGAGGATCTAAGAATTATGAAACAGCATCTTGATGTCCTCTCTTAACTTTAGCAAACCGTTCAATGTTCCCATTCATTTTACTTAATTCTGTCCATGTTCAAATGACACCAATACCTCTGTCAATGCTTTTCTCATAAACTTTCCCTCAAGACTTTTCTTCAGTATCTTACTCTTTTGCGCCTTTTGTCTCTTCTGTAGTACATGCAATTAAATCTTCTGTTGTTAGCTCTACACCTTGCACATCTATACGTACGTACTTGCATATCTTCCTTATCAATCTCTAAATCTAAACCTTCCACAAGTGTTAAGATCCTTTTATTAACCCTTAATGGACGGATTGATCCTGTAGATAAACAATATTCCATGCCATCGATTTGGAAATTATCGGGTGGGAAAGAGGTGCCAGTATTTCTATAGCCAATAAATTCACTAATGGCAACTTTTACACCGGCTAAAACCACAAACCAGGCATCTCAGGACTTGCAGTTCTGCTTGTTACTTCAGGGGTTATGTATTATGTCTCTGTCTCACATGACATCTTTTAGTAAATTTACTCGTATATGAGGCTTACATATCTGGAATCCCCTTCCTTTCCTCTTTCGAATGGTGTAAGTGAGTGTATATTTTGATGATGAGAATATGGTTCAATTTTGCATTATATGATCTGTACTTTTGTAAATATCTGCATTAATTTTGCTCATCAATTGTACAATCAATCATACAATCAATCAGGCAATCAAATTGTGCACAGTCTAATTTTTTTTCATATATAACATCATATTTTTGGGGTCCTAAACATTACAAAAATTCAAACCTGAAGAAAATATTTTGAAAAATAAAAAGTTATGGACTTTTTAAATCGACATTTAAAGGCCTTTTTCTCCATTTTTTAAAAATGTGGTGAGTGTGGGTTTTAGCGCTGGACGCCTCATATATACAAGGGGTTGCTGTTGTCTTTTGTTCTTGTCTTTTACGATATATGTTGGTTGTAAATGTAATTTTACAAAAAAAAAAAAAAAAAAAAAAAAAAAAAAAAAAAAAAAAAAAAAAAAAAAAAAAAAAAAAACTTAAAATAATTCTTAGAAAAAGCATTTTTCAACAAATACATGCTAAGGATTTTTTACTGATTTTTTTCTTATCTGTTTTGATATTGTGTGAGCAGTAATTATAATTTTACAAAATAAAATATATTTATTTATTAGAAAAAACATATATAGGTGGGAAAAATTTATGATTGTCTTGTAAAAGAGGCCCCACACATGGGATTGTAAAGTCATTTTCCAACTTCTTGTGAAAGACAGGGAAAATTTTTGAGTATTTTTTTTTTAACCATGTGCATTTGCATATCTTCCTCTTTCCATTGATGTTTTTTTTCTGTGAATTGGCCGATCTCAAAGTTTACCTGGCCTGACGAGCTGCATATTGATATACTTACCTGTCCAGTAAGGGTTAATTTACACAACTTCTTCATCCTTATCAAAACCTTTAAATGAGTTCACATACACTTGTAGCAGATTTTTCCAAATCCCATTCATCCATTATTTCTTTACCTCCCACACCTTTCCAGTGTTCAGAATGGAGTTTAGAACATTGAATTCCTTCCTGAGCAAACATGTTCCAAAGTTAATAGGCCTTAAACATAGCCACAGCACCCTGATCTATGGTTTACATGAGAGAAGTTGTGTTTGGTGGCAGAAACAAATTTTACGTTCTTGTTAATATCGCTGATGTGCTGTGGGTGGCCGGGAGAACTGTCTAGAATCAGCAGAATTTTGAAGGGGATGTTGTTTTCTCTACAAAAATCTTCCACTTCCAGAGCACACCAATGTACAAGCCAGTCTTCAAACAACATTGCTGTCATCCATGCTTTCTTATTATGAAAACAATGCAAGGAAAGCATATGCTTCTCAATTCTCTTTACTACCCTCGGATCTTTAGAGTGATATATCACGAATGGCTCAAGTTTAACCCAGCCATATTTCCCCCATGCAGAAGAGCCAGTCTTATCTTTGTGTACTTTAAACCTGGGCATCGTTGTTGCTTCTTTATGGACGTAAGATTATTGAGGTTTACACTTTCGTCTACATTAAGCATCCTTAAATTAAGCAGCTCCTTCAGCATAAGCACTTGCAGCTTCACTGGTTAATTTTCACACTGAAAATAATGCCGGTTTTTGAAACAATGAAACCATCCAGCACTTGCAGAAGCAGAAATATTTTTATTGTGGTTATCATATTTTTTTTAAGATCATCAAAGAGCATGCAAGCCTTTGTTTGAACGGTCAAGAGACTGCGTGGCATGCGCTTTTGTATTTGGTCCTCCATCCATTTCTTCCAAAAGCCCTATCCTCTTCTTTGACATAACTGTTGAATGAACTGAAGCAGATGCCTTTATAGCTTCCATTGTCCATTACTCATCTTTAGGGACGATAGATACAATTGATCGCGATAGATGCTCATCATGTGCAATTACCATGACTAGCCTTCCAGCAGCATGCTAGTTGATAAATTTCAATTTCTGCCTCTTCTTTTTCACACTATGAGCAAGACACAATTGGGGGCTTGGCACACATACTGATAATTTTTTAATAGAGTTTACTTACAAATGCGCACAAATCGCAAACAAACACTAACCTAATTTTACTTCCTACACAGTGAGAGCAGCAGGTGAGGTCAGCTCACTGAATTAACGTACCCATTCCAGCTTTTCGGGCCAACACATCATACACCATATGCTACCTGACTGTATGCTGTTGCCTGCCCCCATCGCATGTGGAATTTAATACAGGTAGTGTTCGAGTTACGATAATTCGTCTTACGATAATCCGATGTTACGATGGGGTTAGGAATTAATATCGAAAAAAAAAAATTTTGAAAATACGTATTTTTAAATTTCGCACACAACGAGCGCAGGCTGTGTACTACGTTGTACAGTATGTTGGCCCGAGAGCGAGAGGCTGGCGTAGGTACGGCGGCAGCCAACAGGTCCAACCTCACTTGCTCTCGCTCTGAACCAAGTAGGATTAGGTCAGTGTTCGTTTGTGCTTTTTGTGAGTTTTTTAAGTAAACTAGAAAAAAAAACTGTCTGCCAAACAACCAAATAGGTCTCCTGCTGGTAGTGCAAAAAAGAAGAGGCAATCCATCACTTTGGAGCAGAAATTGAAGATAATTAACCAGCGTGAAGGTGTAAAGGCTGTCATAGTTATCGCACGTGACGAACGTTTATTGCAATTGATGGTATCCACCATCCTAAAGGACGAGAAACGTGTAGTGGATGCTGTAAAGGCATCTGCTTCTGTTCATTCAACAGTTATCAAAGAAGAGGATAGGGCATAGGAGATATTAACAAGAATGTAAAAGTTGTGTTTCTGCAACCAAACACAACTTCTCTCATACAACCCATGGATCAGGGTGCTGTGGCTATGTTCAAGACATATTATCTTTGCGCAGGCTGTTCAGGCTACGGATAACGAGGAGAAAGATCTCAGAACTTTCTGGAAAGAATTTAGTGTTCTGAACTCCACTATGAACATTGGAAGGGTGTGGGAGGAGGTGAAGAAAGTGTATGAATGGGGTCTGGAAATATCTACTAAAAGTGTATGTGAACTCGCTTCAAGGTTTCGATCAGAATGAAGAACAAGTGGAAATCAATAAAAAGATCTTGATACTTGGGAAAAGTTTAGATTTAGAAATTGATGAGGAAGATATCCAAGAACTTATAGATGTGCAAAATGTAGAGCTAACGGCAGAGGATTTAATTGCACTTGCAGAAGAGAAAAAAAAAGCAGAAGAGGAAGAAGAAATAAAAGAAGAGCCGGAGCGAACGTTTACGACTAAAAAACTGGCAGAGGCATTTGCTTTATTTGAACCAGGACTGAAACTTTTAAGTGAAATGGATGGGGATGAAGAACAGTTTGCCAAAGTTCAGAGAGCTCATCAAGACAATGTTGTATGTTACCGATTAATTTATGAAGACCAAAAAAAATGCACTGTGCAAACTACAATGGATTATTTCTTCAAGAGAATGACTCCATTGCCTTCAGCTTCCCCCCCCCCCCAATCCCCTCACTTGAGACTCAATCCTGTACATCTCGGAACAGTTGTTTCCTCGAAACGCCTGAACTAACAGAAGAAAAAATTCTATCTGAAGAGGAGCGAATTGATGATCCTGCTGCTTTATCATCATCCTTCTCTTCCGATCTTTAGTTATACGTAGCCATGAACAGCCTAACACCGATCACGTATGCCAACAACAGACTGAATCTTGGTGAGTACCCTTTACACTACAGTCTGATTCTTGCATAATCTTATGAATATTCTCCCTGTAACAAATATCTTTAATCATTTTAAACATTATATCTGAGATGAAATATAAAGATGGTAAAATATTCTCTTGCGTACCATGATGGTATGTGTAATAATCACATTTGAGTCAACTATAAAAAAAAATAGAGCTAAATGGTCTGATATTATGAGGTGAATGACATATCATTAATTCCAATAGAGCAGACAAATGAAATTTTTTAAAAATTAATTAGTACTTTTCCTAACATACAAACCTGAGGTTTTTACATAGAGGATATACTTTCAGTGCAAGGTGGAGCTGGCTGTTTAACTAAAAACAATGTGGATATTGGTAACTGGCTACCAATGGTAAGGGAGGAATCCCCTGCCATCCAGTTGGTACTTATTCACTTTACCTCTTTGCCCAGGAAGCAGAGAGAGAAGTTGATAGAGGTGGGCCATTTGTGTAAAGATCTAAGGTTTGTATGTTTGGACAAATATAAGTTATACTTAAAAATTTTTTATTTGTTCCTAAACATATACAAAATTTTGGTCTTCACATAGGGGAGACTTATTTCTTGGTGGGAGGATTGAGCAAACCTTTGGACAGCCTAAAGTTCACCCAACCTGGAGGTTCTTTCCAGGTCATGTAAGAGCAAAGGAAGGATACCCAAGCCTCTGATCTGTTGAACATGTGTGATGTTCAACCGCCAGACTTCTGGGCCTTTCGAATAAGTGTAACATATTGTCACTGAAATTGGGAGTTGTATCTATTAATGGAAAAGGAGCTAGATTATACATAGGATACTTAATCATCTAGAACACCTGCATGCACACCCATCCAGTACATGACAGCTTGCTAATCATCCCGTGTAAAGGTATAAAAGACTAGGTAGGAAGCCAATCACACACACACACGCACACACACAAACCATCTTTTGCAGCTGCATACCTTAGGTGAATTGCCATCTATCCTAAGAGCTGGGTGAGCTACATGAATGTTGAGCAGCCAACACACACACACAAAGAGAGAGAGAGAGAGAGAGAGAGAGAGAGAGAGAGAGAGAGAGAGAGAGAGAGAGAGAGAGAGAGAGAGAGATGGGCAGCATTCCAATGGTAAAACGGAGGCAAATGTGGGCTTTCATAACCACATTCCAGACCTCAGTACAGTGACCCACCCTCTTACATGTTTCACATTTCCGTAGTACACTTTGTTGCAGGTTTTCATGGAAAACAATTCATTTTTCCATGGGGAACTTTCACTAATTCGTGGATTTTTTTCTCTAGGGACTTCATCTCAAAATTTTTTATTAACTAATTACTGTATTTTTTCATATTGTGTTTGTGACTAAAAACTTATTTTTATGATAAAAATTATTTACAGCTTATATTTATGATGTAGTAGTTATATATCTATTAACCCTTAGTGGACAGACATTCTAACACGAGTAGCAATAGTAGCAGTGCCTTAGAAATCTTTCAAATCCCAGCTACTCGAGGGCTATTGGTCCTGGGAAATGGGTAAAAGAATGCAGTGCATGTGTTAGTGCTTGGCCCTTCCTTTACCACAAAAATGTCATCCGACCAACCTCCAACCGTTGCACAAGTGACCCTGGCACCTACCGGTGCCTGTGCCCCACACGTAAGTTCCATACTCGCAAACAATTGTCTTTACTTTATACAATATCAATCGAACGGTTCCGACGTCGAGTCCGCTATACTATCAGTCAGTGATGTCTTCTCCGATGAGGAAATTAACGTTGCATATACAAAATGCAAAGATCTGATACCAAAGAGCATTCTTAAGGAGCGATCCGCAAAAAACCTGTCCTCTCACAAGAAAATATCATATATCACTAAGTGGCTAAGGACCTGCTTGGTGGAAATCTACACCAATGACCCTTTCAATCTGCCTCCAAAGGGGCCTGCTGACCTAAGCCTACCTGTGGTGTACCACACAGCAGAAAATGCCTTCCAAACAGCAAAATCACTCTCAGAAACAATTGGAAAAACTCTGAAAAAATTGAGGAGACTAATAATAAATTCTCAAGAATCTGGGACGTGATCAAAGGACTACAGGAATCCCTAGACAGTCTTAAAACTGTGGAAACAAATAATCTTGCATGGATCTGGAATGCAATCAAAGGAGTGCAGGGTTCGATAGACAATCGCACAGATAGCCACCAGACTCCTTTGAATGCGGTATCCAGTTTTTCCTTGCCCCCAGCAACACGGGAGTGCCCCCATCACCTAAGAACCGTTCTGAGGGGACTGTTAGTCTCCCAACTTCTTCTACCTGCCAAGTGCCTCCAGTGGAAGATAGATCTCCGGTGATGATTACCAGCCCTCGTGATTCTCCCCAGCCTATCTCTCCCCCCCAACCCCTCATCATGGATGCAGATGAGTGATCGTGAGGGGTCTGGCGGCTGGCAGATACAAACAAGCAGAAAGAAGAGAAGAACATCTCGTTTAGCTGCTGGACCAGAGCCTAACATTCGTGTTTCACCTCGCCCGACACCTGAGAAGAGATGTCATGTAATAATTCCCAACCTGAGCTCATCAGTGACGCTAGACGCCATAGTGGAGAGAGTCAAGTTTCTCACTGGTTCTGACCCACTCATCTCTCACGAACTCCCATGCAAAAGTAAACATAAAGTGGCTTACAGGATTACCTGCCTATTTCAACACCTCGACGTTCTTAAAGGCGAGAATTTCGGTCCTAATACATATACAGGCGGTCCCCGGGTTACGACGGGGGTTCCGTTCTTAAGACGCGTCGTAACCCAAAAATCGTCGTAAGCCGGAACGACGTTCTTGAAAACATGTCCACAGGGAAAATTTCACTACTAATTTTAAATTTTTCTTAGGGTCGTATCTCTAAAATTATCACTAATTTACTTTTTTTCATGTGCAACACTGTGTATTCACAAATTACTGTATATTTTCATTAAAATACAAGAGAGAGAGAGAGAGAGAGAGAGAGAGAGAAATAACTCCTTAGGTTTCAATAGATTGAAATGAACGTCTGTAGGCAACTTTTTCCCCCTCCCATAAATACATATATTTCTTCAGAGAAGAGAGAAAGAGAGGACTGTGCAATTATGTTTGTCTGTCTATCAATTCTTCTGCTGAGAGCGAGAGAGATAAAAGGAAGAAATAGAAACACCAAATGTATGACAAGTATACCTGTGGTGAGATGAGAGAGAGAAGAAAGAGAGAGAGAGACGAGAGAGAGATGGAGAGACAGAGATAGAGAGAGAAGGGCAGAGATGAGGAGAGAGAATGAGAGAGAGTTGTCCTTACAGTATTTAAAAGAGAGAAATGGAATGATTATTGTATTTAAAATACTCAGATATGAATTTTGTACTTATAGTATTATTATTGGAAAATATTAATGATAAACTTATTACATACACTCCAGGAAAATGATCTCATCTCAGTAAGAGAGAGAGAGAGAGAGAGAGAGAGAGAGAGAGAGAGAGAGAGAGAGAGCGAGATTACATAAACCTTAATTTCGTTGACCATTGTATGGCATTGTTAAGCTTGAGTGTCACTCGAGTTGAGGTGGGGAAATTGATACAGAAAAAGACAAAGGGAAGAATTTTCTTTTGAAATTAGTTATCGTATTATTACTACTATTCTATTATTATTATTATTATTTTTTATTATTATTATTTTTGAAAATATAATAAACACGTGCATCTACCATAAAAATTCTCTCATCTCAGTAAGAAAGAGGAATTATCCTTACAAGTGAAATGGAAAGGTCATTTTCATCTCTTTAAAATACGACCATTATGAATTTTATTATTATTATTATTATTAAATAACTGAAATTATCAATAAACATTTTACATACTAGTACCATAAAAATTCTTTCATCTCGGTAAAAGAGAGAGAGAGAGAGAGAGAGAGAGAGAGAGAGAGAGAGAGAGAGAGAGAGAGAGAGAGAGAGAGAGAGAGAGAGAGATCTCTTTCTGTTTATAACGCTTCCAGCGAAAGAGGGAGGGAGTTACCACTATGTATGACACATTATTATCTTGTGTGGCAAAAGAGAGAGAGAGAGAGAGAGAGAGAGAGAGAGAGAGAGAGAGAGAGAGAGAGAGAGAGAGAGAGAGAGAGAGAGAGAGAGAGAGAGAGTAACCTTAATTAAAAGTGACATGGATAGATTAGTACGTATGGATTTCTTTAAAATACTATCACATATGAATTTTGTAATTACAGTTATTATTATTATTATTATTTGAAAGTATTAAAAACAAATAGTACAAGTACATAAAAAAATCTCGAGTCTCAGTAAATGAGAGAGAGAGAGAGAGAGAGAGAGAGAGAGAGAGAGAGAGAGAGAGAGAGAGAGAGAAGATGTCAGGACCACGTGATTGCAACACTGCAGCTCTCCCCCAGCTTTTCCCCCTCCTGGCTGTCACAGAACTTGATATATAGCTAACAGTTTTAGTACCTGGATCTGAAAAAGGTTACTGGAAGTTACTTCAAGAAGACTGGGATTTCCTTCATTCTTCCATAATTTTTTAAATATAAGCTAAAATCTTACTAATTCACTATGGTATTTTCTTTAATGAATTGATATTATTGCTGTATAAATTAATATTAATATTTGAAAATAGTAAATCATTTATTTATTTATCATACTAAAAAACATACATCTTTGTAGTATAGAGAGAGCGAGAGAGAGAGAGAGAATTATAGTGATTATTTTCGTTGGAAAATACAAAGAGAGAGAGAGAGAGAGAGAGAGAGAGAGAGAGAGAGAGAGAGAGAGAGAGAGAGAGAGAGAGAGAGAGAGAGAGAGAGAGAGAGAGAGAGAGAGAGAGAGAGAGAGAGAGAGAGACTGTGCTAAACTATTAACGATTCTTATCTTATAGTATGTGTTTTTTAAAAGCGTCGTAAACTTGGAGCGTCGGAAGCGTCAGCGTCGTAACCCAGGGCGGGTTTTTCAATGAATATTTAAGAAAAAGCGTCGTAACCTCGGAACGTCGTAAGCCGGACCCTTCGTAACCCGGGGACCGCCTGTATTAGTTTCAAGATATAACCTAATCTGGGACCAACCATCCCCGGGGGAACTTACTCACACCCCAACCAGGGTCATTTCCACCGCAAATGCCAGCCAACCGCCCATGGCGAGTGACTGCCCACTCCCCCTGGCTAACCCCCCATCCACCCAAATGATCAGCGCATTCATCTCCCATCTTCATGAGTAGCCATGGATACATTAAACATAATCTCTTGGAACATTTATGGCCTCAAGCGGAACATTCCTCTTCTAAACATGTTCTGCAAACACTTCAAAAGCTTCATTGCATTGAAAGAAACGCTCCTCTGGCCACATGATCTTGCCATCTGCTATTCAATACATGAAGACTTCAGAACCTTCTCGACTTCGTCGATGCAAGTTACAGATAAAATCATAGTCGGCTGAAACGGGGCCTTTCTTTCCTGTGGCACAAATCGTTGGACAATGATAAAGGTGATGACCTAGAGGAGTGACACAAATTGTAGAAATAACCACCACAGGAAGGATCTGAATGATTTCTATTCGAACATAATCTCCGCTATGCTTGCTTCAGGCAGGGCTGCCAATAGATTTCGTCAAGGTAATTCTTGTAATATACCTGGATGGAATGACTTGGTTAAATATCTGTATACATACTCACGAGAAATGTTTTTACTGCTAAACTTCGCTGATCAGACGAGAAGTGATGTTTTCTATGTGGTATGGTTGTTGGCTGTTATGCTCATAGTCCAGAAATACATAGCCAAACAGTAGCAACTTCATTGTATCAAGACTGCAGGACTAACCTGATCCTCTTCCTAGATCAAACAATCCTTCAGAACGTTGAGGTGTCGGGACTGAATGTTGCTAACACCGACCCTAGTGACCAAACTTGTCTGTCATACATCTACCTTCCTGGAATGTGTCTGGTTGACCACTGTGCTGAGCATGCTACTGCAAACCTGTGCACCTGCATCATCAATTGAGAAGATAAAAGGACACTAGCCCGCTTCTTGCTGAATATAGAACTACCATGGTACTGTTCCTTAACATAGAAGATTCAGAATAGTGCTGAGCTGCAGATTAGGTCAGGTTAGGGTAGGTTTAGTTTAGGTTAGGCTAGGTTGGGAAACAAGCCCTTGAAGTGCAGTCGACTGCCTCCTGGTTGATGGTATGAAGCACATCAACATTGAGGAATCACACACAGTATACGTACACTAAGTTATTATAAACATGAGTGTTTTACACGCACACACATACACTTTCCATGATAAGGCAAAATGAGAAATCTGTATTAATAATAAAACACATGACGAATGATAACTTTAAATAAAGTTCTTAAAAATAACATAATGAAAGAGCCCACTGTACAGCGCGATATCATTTATGTAATACTTGGCATAACTCAAGGTAAGGAAACAGTGAAAATGGCAAATTTATCATTCATAAGTAAAACAAATTAAACATATGATATAAACTGATAAAAGTTTATGCAAAAAATACTTATTGGTGATAAAACCAAGGTAAGATAACAGTAAACATGGGTAGGTTACCTGCCTACCAAACTCTTGTTTACATGAAGAGAGAGAAAAAGAAGAGGGTTTGGTTTTGTTTTAAAAATTTTTCTATTTATAAAATAGATTTTGTTACCGATATGGGAAAATACAGTAGATAGTAAGGTAGATTCTTTTGCCTACGAGACGTTTGTTTGGCGGCCTCTGATTGGCTGGTACTGGGAGGTAGGCCGCTCGCTCAGTCTCATTATTTTCGTCTGCGGCTTAGAAAACTAGCAATATGTTTATATTTCTTCAATAATCTCACGCTTTGCTCAAGATATATAAGTTTTGGTCATGCCAAATGATTTGGTATTAATTGTACAATTAAGTCATCTTTTTCTGAAATCAATAAGATGAACCACATAGGAATTACAACGAGTAAAAGTGAAGAGGAAACATTTCATTCTTTTTACCTGTTTTTATTTATCACTGGATTTTTAATAATTCATGTCATCAAGATAAAATAAAACTTGTGTTTTCATACAATACAATCACCCTGAATACGCTGGTGCCTTCAGATTTTGGAAAATTAAGAATGTGTCTTATTATGTTGCATCCGTACTTGACTCGGTCTGAAAGGAAATCAATCTTCCTTAATTCTTTGTTTATTACTTCACAGAGATTATTATTTCATATCACTCAAATAAGTCTCTGATATCTCTTTCGTTTGAAAATATATTCATATAATAAAATTAAAAACAAATATTCTGAAACAACCTGATTAAAACTTATAGGCTGAGTTGAAGAGTGCGAAGTCTGTTCACAAAGTTCAATGTCTTTGCTGGTCTGAATTCCCCGCTTCCCGCCTAGATATCGGCTAATGTTACCAGATGCATCCATCTGATTATTATTATTTTCCTTATCAGATATGTCCAGACATACTGTATGATATTGGATTGAAAATGTTCGGCAGTCATAATGGGAAATCTGTGTATTTAATTACAGAAAATGTGATGATGTAACATGGTTAATATTGTCGAAACTGCAACCTCTTATATCGCTAATTGGCAACTCAAATCTCTCGCTGAGACGACCAACACAACGCCGCCTTGCAGATCATATTCTCTCGGCAATACTGTCAACCTGAATCATTTACGGATGCAACATAAAAAGACATTCTTCATTTTCTCTTCACATACTACATGCATCCAAAATCTGAAAGCACAAACGTATTCAGGGTGATTTTAATGTATGAATATACAATTTTATTTCATCTTGATCGTGTTAATGATGGAAAATCCGATAAGTAAAAACAGGTATAAAGAATCAAATACTTCTCTCTCCACTTTGACTCGTAATTCATTTGTGTTTTATCTTATTGATTTCAGAAAAAGATGACTTAATTGCACAATTAATACCGAATCATTTGGCATGACCAAAACTTTCCTAGCTTGAGGAAAGCATGAGATTATTGAAGAAATATAAACATATTGCTAGTTTTCTAAGCCGCAGACAAAAATAATGAGACTGAGCGAGCGGCCTACCTCCCAGTACCAGCCAATCAGAGGCCGCCAAACAAACGTCTCGTAGGCACAAGAATCTACCTTAAGTGAATGGACTTTAGTACAGTGGAAGCAACTCGGTCCTATGAGTTGGAGACTTGTATGAACAAACTACATCTGTTCATCTGCCCCATTATTATGTATTTGTTAGTAAAACAAAGGGTTTCAAATTGATAAAAATAATGTTAGATATATGTATGTAGTAGACAAAAAATTGAGGGATTAGGAAAATTTATTCTATTTGTTAGTACATACTAGCTTATAAAATGTATTACAGTATGTATTTTTTCTTATGATGTTTATTATTTAATTGCAATATCCTTGACTCTAAGTTAAAAACAAATTAATATGCACAGCTTTTGACAGTTTCAGACATTAACATGCACAGCTTTTGATGGTTCCAGACAACATTTTGCAAATTAGACATGTTAAGTTGTTCAGTAGCAAATAGTTGCTCAAATTATTTCCAGCACTGTTAAGGAAAAAAATTTAAATTTCCAATAATTTAGAAACAAATATAAAAAGCAGCATGGAAAACATCATTAACAATAGTTAAGGCCAACTGGGGCAGTTCACAAATGTTTCTTACCTGATGCACAACTTGACGGAATTCATCTTCTTCTATGTTGCATATTAGTCTAAGCAAGAGGTCCATGATGGCGGACGTTCCAACGTGCCTCACTGCCAGATCTACGAAATCTCCTTTTGATTTAAGAAAGTCCAAAACCTGGAAGCAAGTGAACTGATAGGAATACCAGTTCTACAGAGAAGAGAAGAGAAGATACATTTTATAAGAATGTGTCGAGACGCAGAGTAAGAGCAGCAGCAGCAGCTTACCAAGTGGGGGCCTTCCTCCTTCACACCCACAGTTCCAGCAACATCTAGCCTCGCATGGAATTACGAGACATACGCTCACACTCTTTTCGTATGTGTGTGTGAACACGCGCTTGTGTATACTTAGCCAAAACGAAAGAATGATGGCACATAAAATCTTCCATTCAATAAGATCAAATAAAAAATGTAACAGCAACTTGGTCAATTTAACATAAATCATGCTACAATAAATTTTTTAAACTTAATGAAGGTAAGATTAAACATGCTCTAGAAAACTTAACTTCTGTGATAGCACATCAACAAGTCAATAACAGCAATATAATTCACATTAATCTCAATGACAATAAGAAGTTTCATCTAATTACATTGTACTACACCTCAACAGGAGCAGTATATCATATCAAAAGATATCTATGACTGCACATTGTTGTCTCATCATCAATATTGTATAATATATCTCTAAAGGCTGAGGGCATCATGTCCGAAGAATTTTACATGAAAGGTGAATGCTATCCACGATTAAAATAGAAAATTTACCCCACAACGAAATTTATTTATAAAACAGGCTTCCCAGTATTCTCAAAATCATAAGCAACATAATTTCCAGCACTAGTTATCTTTTTCCAGTGTGCAGAATAATACATAATTCAATATTTACTGGCTGAAGGCATTAAATACAAATATGGTCGTACCAAGTTCTTTAAGAATAAAAGTAACAAAGTAAATTCATGAAGATAAACTAATAGTCATAAGTAGAAAATGCACGAAGCAATGACTTATGTAAAAGCTGATCATAACCAAACATAATTGAAGATGTTAGTGAAGTTTCCATTTTTTATTTTCTCAGTTTGAAGATCCTTTTTATCTTTCATAACGTCTGATTCGTAAGTCTCTCTTTATGTAAAACCATTTCATTATTTGGCTGTGTTATACGAAGGTGTGAAGTGAGGAGGGAAGGGATTGGGGTGGGTGGGTGTGTGTGTGAGTTGGAGGGCGGTAGGCTGACCTGCATTCCCAGCGGTCATCTAGCACTCTGTACTCCTGGTCAGTCCCTATCTAGTAACCTGTCTGACTTTGAACTTGGATACAAATGAATAACAGGTTTAGGTCAATATTTGTTCTATTAAATATCATCTCAGAGAATTTTCACCAGTATCTACATGAGTGTGTCCTGTTGCAAGGTTTCAAAATATGTAACTTACAATTAACTGAAATAAGATACTAAATTATAAAGCGTAGCATGGCCTTGACATATCGTCAACAAGACTTAAAAAGTGCACTTTGACAAGCTAAGCAGCATTCTATTTCCAGTCTACCCTCAAATTGCCAGCCTAAGAGACAGTTATGGTACGTAGCAAATGACAACCTTGTCACTGCTCAAGAAGGCAATTAGTTCAATGTAATTTAAATAACATTCATCCTCAGACATATTGAACTGAGGAACTTGCTCAAAAACATATACAGTACTGCACTTGTTACCTCTTGTGGCTAGCAAGAATTTTAGTTGAAAGCTGTTCAATACAGATTGAAATGAACAGTTTCAACATTGATGCAAAATGAAATTCAGATTTTACAGGCCAAATGACTACAAGAAATTTTAAAACTAATGCTACTTAACTGGAAACCTTCTGAGAAGATAAGAGGGTACACACAAATATTGACCTTAGGTTACTAAAACTTATGTGCAGCAAGACAACATAACCAATTCAACCTCAAATGTATGTTCCCACTGGGTGAAAAAAAATATAAAGAGAAGAATACTATAAATATGAAAAATAAATGATCAACAGCACTGAAACAATATTGTTTTAGATTCAAGACAAATGCACAATCATTAACTTTCATACATATTAAAGCTGGCAAGACCCCATAAAAAAAAGACCAAATTCAAGAAGGCATTTATTAAGCTTTAATACATAGTGGGTCAATGAGACATAAAAAGTAATATATCTAATGAAAATGAAAAAAGAAATTCTATTGAAACCAAGGATATTAAAACACGTAATCTGCACTTAATGCAAAACCCATCGAAATAGTTATATATACTCAGCAATACACAGTGGGCTTCCAAAATTATTTCAAAGAGTATAAAAATCCTAAATTACTTAGATGACTGATATTCATATATTTTCAATGGTATTTCAGTGCTGGTTTGATCAACAATGCTGAAAAAAAAAGATACAAAAGAAAAATAGGAAACCATGAAAACAAGATGATATGCCTTCTCCAGTAGCTGGGAAGTGGCATTACATATGATTACTGAAAGATCCCAATGCTAGAGACATAAGATGAGGATTGGGAACTGACCATTTACTAGAGGGGGAGAGAAATCCGGGAGACCAAGGAGTAGGAGATGTCTACTACCTACTTCCACAGAGCCCAAAAGACATAATAGCCTAGTCAATCATAGTTAATTATAGATGTGAAAAGACGACTTTGATGTCGACAGTGAACTGGATTTTACTTTTATTACAGACAGAAAAAATACAAATATTGATAAAAAGAAATAATACATGATGAAAGCTGCATTACAACAGAAAAATGGAAGAAGCAAGTGACTTCAATTAATACATTCAACAATTAACCATGCTTAACTGTACGCCACAATACAGAGAAACTTTATGTAAGAACTCAATACTTTAATGAAAATAAATGATTATGCCAAGAGGTTTACAAAAGGCATACCCAATCTTCTAGGCTACAATTTTATTAACACTACTGCAACAAGAGATAATTAAATAAAATAAAGACTAAAACAATAACATTCCTTTACACTATCTTGGGCCTACTGCCATTTCCCTAAGTACAGTATGCTCTGTTCCAAACACCAATTTTATTTTTTTCCTCAAATTTTATTTTCCATGTGCTCCTGTACGTGATACAAAGACATTTGAAGTGTTTAATTACCATATATTTCCACATATAAGACAATCTTTAGATAAGACGAGGTCAAAAATCACGGCAAATTTTCATGAATTTATCTCATATCTGTATATCTGTATCATATGATTTTTTGAGAAAAGTGATTATTGGCAAAAATTAAACAGTACAACTATCTATTTATAATAATGATGACTTAAATAAAGGTTGTTTTGGTTGTTGTATCCAATTACAGTATTACTATTATCATATCGTTACTGTATTACAGAATATGTATAAACATCATCATATACATCATTTATTTGATATTGTTTACATTCTCAAAATCTCGGTAGATTTGAGTATTATCGTTATCTTCATTGCCATTATTTGTTAGAAGAGATATAATTCGGAGATAACTTTTATCGTAAATGAACAAAGTTAGGTTGAAAACAGTAACATACTACTTTATTATATAAGCATTAGGTGTGATTTCTCCAGTTCCGAACATCAGCCTCGGCTATAAACTGCAGCTTTAATTTATTAGTATTCTTTCTTAAGATCTCCATTGCATGAGGGATGAACAAAAATGTATTTTATTTTTACTTATGAGAATCAGGAGAGTTTAACAACTTTAATGGAGCTCTCGATAGTTACGGTAAGTGACGTCAGCAATCAGCTTTTCCTCAATTCAGTTGTTTATGTCAATACATGTTTACAATAATTGCTTCAGCCACAATTCTAAAAACTGGAATCTTTTAGTAGAGGATGGAAGAGTATCATTAGTATTACAATGAGAGAGAGAGAGAGAGAGAGAGAGAGAGAGAGAGAGAGAGAGAGAGAGAGAGAGAGAGAGAGAGAAGACCGGAGGGGGGAGGGATTGGAGGCAGGGGGATGAGGCGAGAGAGAGAGAGAGAGAGAGACTCTTTTTGCCTCAGTCAGGCTGTTACACTATTAGATATCCACTTGCAAAAGCTAAATAAATAGTTATATTGAGAATAAAGATAATCATATTACAATATATGAACAGAGCGATGATGCGCCTTTTGCATTTTGGTTTTGTTTACAATCTTAAAATAATCAGCTGATTGCATTTTACCAATATCATCACTGTCTTTAATTGCTGAATGGAACTTAATTCAGAGATACATTCCTTTTGTAAATCATCAAAGCTTGGTTTAACAAAGCCAACTCAATATCATGTTTTTCATACAGACAGTCGCCTAAAAGAAACCATTGTTTTGTTTACGTTCTGTTGCCATTCTCAAACAACCGCTAATGATAATAACAATATAATAATGAACGATAATTATCGTACACAATCATCGTTCATATGACTGAATGGTTCGAAAGTTACAATTTAAATTACAAACAGCTTTGTGTGCTGCCTCACTTGATGTTCTCTGTGTTTGTCATAGAAGCATGGGGGAACAGGAAAATATAGTGTCATAAAATCATTTTAAAAATGCCATGTATGGTACCGAAGATGATTTGTATAATATCGACGACAAAGCCAAAGTCAACTCCCCAGAACCAGACTGGAATCCCTAAGATGGTGGTACATGTGATCAATCTCGTAATATGTATGAGAAACTTTAAAGGAAAAATGAATATTATGTTATCAAAAATGTTATTACTACTGTAATTACACTACCATTGAATTTCTTAAAAGTTACCGAAAGATAAAGGTTGCTGTCAGCGGAACTACAACTCGATGCTTACATTTATTCAGCTGGGATCGCATAGTAGACAAAGGTTCCTTTCACTGATTTTGAATTATTCCTCAAACAGCCTATTTGTTATGAAGATATGCCAATAATATATAAGGTAAAAATGGTTTTATTACCTTTATTATCATTTTATTTCATTAAGTGAATCTTTATGTCTGATGGTAGTTAGGGTACAGCACCGAGGCCTAGGCTAGCCTACGGATACACATCTTAGAATTCAAGGTTTGATCTTTAGTATTGCAGTATAAGACGACCCCCAATTTTTAGGAAGGAATTTTATGATTTAAAGGTCATCTTATACATGGAAATATACGGTAGTTATGTTTAATTAGTCCTATATATGATGAAAAGTAAATTTCCAAAACTAATTCTCTTCAAAATCAGGCAAAACCACCTACTCTGTGCCAGACTTAATATTTTAACACCTCTAAATGTCAATTTGGAATTTGAGAAGCACTGCTCTAAATTCCATACAAAGCAAGATTAAGAAATCTTTGCCACAACAGTGATAAAGATGGGCTGAAAAATCACTAGTGAATTTATATTACAAAGACCATCTGTTCAGTCTCTGATAAAGACCTTTAAACATATCTAACAAACTTGCTGAGGATTCAAAGGAGCATTCGAGGAGTAAAAAAAAAAAAAAAAAAAAAAAAGTCTCTGAAAACAAACCTATCAGCAAGTATTGCAGAACTGAGAACAATTCTCTTTGAGAACCAAATTTCTTATAAGCACGAATTATGATTTAGAATGACGGTATTATTTCCTGAAAACGACTAATTGTGTATTGTTGTACATTTGAAGTTATTCATTAACCTTTAAAATATAGCTATAAAAAACACTTTATTACATTGTACATGGTTTCTACAATTAGGTTTCAAGACAGATAAAAAAGGGAGAAAATGCATAGAAGAGAAAAATAGATAAAGCAAGTTCAATGGGCCTCAAATATCATAATCTAAATAAAGTACTTATGTCTATTACATGAGGTTTTATTCAAGGGTACAACCATCCGGAACATCCGGGACATCACAGATAAAGGGAATTAGCTAAAATCTTATTATACATACTAAGCACATTATGATATCCTATAAATTGTTCAGCTAAGACTACCCTTGTTCACCATGCTTCTACTATTGTGCAGAATGATGGTACCTCCATCAGAACTTTGGAAAAGTAAATATCCCAAGGATCAGAAACTGCTATTCCCACCCTCTCTTATTTTACTCTACGTATTTTAACATGATAGCTTACTAGTTCTAATATATATAAGATGGCTTAACACACTTTCTAAAATTAAAATATTAAATTTAGCACAATATTTCAATGTACATTAAATTTCAAATCCCTTATTACCTACAAGACAATAAAGCATTCTCTATATTATATATGTAATTAATCATCCTCTTCAATCCAGACAAATTACCTAGAATATTACAGGACACACACGCGCACATTCATTAGTTTAAAAAAAAAATCCTTCAATTGTCTTGCAACATTTGTTTTCCTCTGTCAAATCAATTCCTTCCATACTGACCCTTAGTTTGACTGCTACTATGCTAGGGCATCAAATCAAGAAAGCAGGGACACCAGTCATAGCTTCTACTGCTGACAATGCTTCTATTATAATAGTACTTGGCTCTCTTTATTCCTATTTGGAACACCACTCTTCTATATGAGGCAATTTGCCTGACTGCTCACCACACATTAGCTATCCCTTAAGACTCTTCTCTAAAAATTACAGTTTTACAACCATCATTTCTACTGAAACTATTTCAGCCCATATTCCAACCATTTTAGAGGAGCATCCCTCATACCGAGAGCATTACTAACACTCATAAGACCAAATTCTGTCGTTCTTCAAATGAAAATCTATTTTATAAAATTGCATGGTTCCAAGACTATTTCTTCTGCAACCCTTAAAACTTTCCATGCTTTCAAAGACTACTGATTTCTTTGTGATTACAGCCATCTTTTCTCTAGCCAATCTTTTACTGGCATGAAAAAAATTAAATAATAACTGGACCCTTATGTCTTCTTACATCAGATGCTAAATCATTCTCTAGGAATACAAATTCCAGTCCCATCCAAAATTTACAAGTGTTTGGCACTTAAAAGGGGCTATCAATGTATTACTCTATAAACAACAGGTAAAATAGCCATAGTTCGTACAGATTAAGGCATATTCTTCAAGTGGCCATTCTCTTAACATATAACACTTGTTAATATCATAAGTAATCACAGTTTAGTTTCATGATCTGGTACAAAAATGATTGGTTATTCAGTGCTACAAGATAATCATACTGCCTTAACTAACGTATGTACAACTTTTTAAATTAAAAGAGTTCCAGAATTGATCAATGCTATACTAGTTGGTATAATCTCCTAACACATATCCACAATTTAAAAAATAGTCTATAAAAACCACTATTTAATAGTGGTATACTAGCACTTTTCTAATAAAGGGTTACTTAGATCTTCAACAGCCCTATCTCCCTATCAGCCCTTTAGTTACACAGTTTGTAAATAACTGAAGATAGAAGAGGGAACAAAGACTTGTAAAGAGAAACAGAAAAAAGGTCCATGAAAGAGGATCAAGTATGTCTCTGTAGGAACGAACTCACCTGCTCAGAACGACGCTGCACCAGCATGCCCAGCACCTTGGAGAAAAATGATGCTAGAAGAGGATTCAAAGGCTTTGTGTTTTCTAAAAACCTGACAAGTGCAAAAAAATGTATCAGTTAAATAAATTACAAGGACTTCCATCATGAAAATATATGCACATGTAAGCAATTAGATATAAAAGATAAAATGTTATTATCATTACAGACAGTCCATGGCTTACGACGGCTGCAGCTTAAGACGTTCTGAGTTTGTGACACCTTTCAATCATATTCATCAGAAATTATTTCCAGGCTTACAACACATGTTCTAGGGTTATGACGCCGATCCGACGGAAAAAACATGACTCCAAAAAGGCAAACTACTGTACATACTTGAGTAATATTCAACTGCATGTAATGTTCAACCCCATTTTTACTGCATATATTAGGACTTTAGCATATGTCCCTTACAATGTTGCGTTTTGATTCTAGCAATAAGCCTAGCTTATGTTAGCAGTTGCTACTGTAGCCTAGTCTATGATTCTAACATCTAAACCTAAGAAGCTAAAAGCTTAGAATATGCCCATAAAATTTATAAATAATCAGTATGTATTCATTTCAAATAATTATTAATTAACCATTAACTATAATAAACCAACAAACACGTTCAACACTACAAGTAGCGAACAATCGCTAAGCAACCACTTTTACCTAGCACACAGTATAGTTATCATAAATTTTCATTATCTCTCTTCAACTACTGAAACTACCAAACAGTATAATAACCATTCATTTCTATTCTTTATTCTATCTTTACCTAATGGAGATACAGAGTTACCAAAAACTATAATGAAATATTAAAACAGAAGAAGAATTCTAGAAAATATTTGCTGGCTTCGATGAAAGCAGTCTGATTTATTTTATATTTTAAGATATCATTCACAATTTTTTTTTATTAAATGTAATGCATGTACTCATTTCAAATAATTATTAAGTAACCATTAACTATAATAATAATTATAATAATAATAATAATAATAATAAAATAATAATAAAAAAAAAAAAAGCTTCCAACCTTTTGTTTACATTCAACAATAAGAGTAGCGAACGATCGCCAAGCAACCACTTTTACCTAGCACACAGTACAGTAATCATAAATTTTCATGATCTCTCTTCAACTACTGGAACTACCAAACAGTATACAGTGTTCCCCCGTATTCGCGTTCTCTGGACCATATCTACCCACTATTTGCGGGGGATTCGCCTATTCGCAGGATGTTTCGGTGAAAATCATCACCAAATAATGTATTTTGATGTTATTTTCATGACTAAATGCATTTTTATGGTACAAAAATTATTTACTAATTTTCAAATATTAATACTGATTAATACTGTATTAGCAAGTTTAGGAAGATTAAATGATATCACATAGTAAAAATAATAATTCTCTCTCTTCTCTTCTCTCTCTCCTCTCCTCTCTCTCTCTCTCTCTCTCTCTCTCTCTCTCTCTCTCTCTCTCTCTCTCTCTCTCTCTCTCCTACAGAGATGTATGGTTTTTTTGTAGGACAAATAATTGATTTCATATTTTCAAATATTAATATTAATGTATACAGCAATAACATTAATTCATTAAAGAAAATACTAAAGTGAATTAGTAAGATTTTAGTTTATAAATTTGAAAAATTATGTAAGAATGAAGGAAATCCCAGTCTTCTCTCTCAAACTCCAGGTATAATAAAACTGTCAAACATATCAAGTAATGGGACGGAGGGGGAGGAGCTGTTGTGTTGTTGCCACCAAGTGTTCATGCAACTTCTCTCTCTCTCTCTCTCTCTCTCTCTCTCTCTCTCTCTTCTCTCTCTCTCTATCTCTCTCTCTTCTTCTCTCTCATTTACTGAGACTCGAGAGTTTTTATAGTACATGTACTATTTGTTTTTAATATGTTGAAATAATAATAATAATATTAATATAACTATAATTACAAAATTCATATTATGTGATAGTATTTTAAAGAAATACAATAATCTATTCATTTCACTCTTTTAACTCTTTCATATCCACTTAGTTTTGAGCACTGTGTCCCCAGATATCCGAGGTGTCTGGGAGCCCTCGACAGTGCGAAAAAATGAGTATTTTGAAAATTCAGCAAAAATATAAATTTTATGCCAAAACCGTTCATTTTGCTGTCCTTTTTTTTCTAAATGCTAGTATCTTATGGTGGAATAGTCAGAATAAGAGTCCACAGTCCTCTAAATATGAAAAAATGTCAGTTATTTAACAAAAAAAAAAAACAAAAAATCTACTTTTTTTATATTTTCATTCCTAACCCAAAAACTATGAAAGTCAGGCGAATTAATTATTTTTTATGAGAAAGCCAATAAAATTCCCTAAATATCGACATATAAATCAACAGAAAACGAATAAGTCCAGCTGGTGAAAAAATTAATAAAAAAGAGGATAAGAAACATAGCGCTCTGCCCGGCGCATAGTGAGAATTATCGCTAGAGATTTTTTTTTTTTTGAAGAGCCCTATCTCGGTTATTTTTCATTGAAATTCCTTTGTAAATGTACGAAAATGTAGAGGAAACGTTGAAGAATAAAGGGAAAGTCAAGAAAAATGGCTTTGGACACGGCAACAGTTTTATTTTGAAGTTATAAATTGATCGGAACTAAATTTTTTTTTTTACAGTTTTCAACATTTATTGCTAGAATAACAATTTTTTGAAGAGCCATATCTCAGTTATTTTTCATAGAAATTACTTTGTAAATATAAGAAAATGTAGAGGAAAAGTTGAAGAATAAGGGGAGAGTTAAGAAAAATGGCTTTGGGGTCACTGAGAGGGAAGTGTAGGTGCGATCAGCTGATTTCATTGTGAGAATTTTACTATGCCAGGGATTTGAGCATGCACAGTACAGAAACTACTTTGCTGGCGTATTAATACCCAAGATACACGGTCCAAGGTATGATCTAGCTTATGGAAATCGCTACTTGTCCGAAAATTTAAAAAAAAAATGCCCTTACCACACGTACGAAAAATTTCTGTAAATTTTACGTACCGCTACGTCAGTTGGATAGATAGGGGATAGAGTATTTTTACGTACTATTACGTCAGTTGGACATGAAAGGGTTAATTAAGGATAAATCCTCTCTCTCACTCTCTCTCTCTCTCTCTTTTGCCACACAGGATATGTATGTCATAGTGGTAACTCCCACCCTCTGTTTCGCTGGAAGCAATATAAGTATTTTCTGAGAGAACAGAGAGATATACACACACACACTCTCTCTCTCTTTATCTCTTTACTGAGATGAAAGAATTTTTATGGTACTAATATGTAAAATGTTTATTGATATTTTCTGTTGCTAATAATAATAATAATAATAATAATAATAATAATAATAATAATAATAATAATAATAATAATAATAATAGGAGATGGATGCCGGGTACCAACTCAAGAAAAGAGGCAACAGAATCAACCATCTGATGTTCATGGACGACATCAAGCTGTATGGTAAGAGCATCAAGGAAATAGATACCCTAATCCAGACTGTAAGGATTGTATCTGGGGACAATCAGGATGGAGTTTGGAATAGAAAAAAATGCGCCTTAGTCAACATACAAAAAGGCAAAGTAACGAGAACTGAAGGGATAAAGCTACCAGATGGGAGCAACATCAAACACATAGATGAGACAGGATCAAATACCTGGGAATAATGGAGGAGGGGATATAAAACACCAAGAGATAAAGGACACGATCAGGAAAGAATATATGCAGATACTCAAGGCGATACTCAAGTCAAAACTCCAATGCCGGAAAAAAAAAAAAATTTATTGGGATAAAAAAAGCCAAAATAAAAAAAAAAAAAAAGGGGCCATAAACCCGATTGGGCAGTGCCAAGTCAATCAGATAAGAGCGCAGGAATAGTGAAATGGACGAAGGCAGAACTTCGCAGCATAGATCAGAAAACCAGGAAACATATGACAATACACAAAGCACTACACCCAAGAGCAAATACGACAGACTATACATAACACGAAAGGAAGGAGGGAGAGGACACTAACTAAGTATAGAGGACTGCGTCAACACCGAGAACAGAGCACTGGGGCAATATCTGAAAACCAGTGAAGACGAGTGGCTAAAGAGTGCATGGGAAGAAGGACTAATAAAAGTAGACAAAGACCCAGAAATATACAGTCAGGGAGAATGACAAACAGAACAGAGGATGGCACAACAAACCAATGCACGGACAATACATGAGACAGACTAAAGAACTAGCCAGCGATGACAATTGGCAATGGCTACAGAGGGGAGAGCTAAAGAAGGAAACTGAAGGAATGATAACAGCGGCACAAGATCAGGCCCTAAGAACCAGATATGTTTCAAAGTACGATAGACGGAAATAACATCTCTCCCATATGTAGGAAGTGCAATACAAAAGTGAAACCATAAACCACATAGCAAGTGAATGCCCGGCACTTGCACAGAACCAGTACAAAAAGAGGCATGATTCAGTAGCAAAAGCCCTCCACTGGAGCCTGTGCAAGAAACATCAGCTACCTTGCAGTAATAAGTGGTGGTACGAGCACCAACCTGAAGGAGTGATAGAAAACGATCAGGCAAAGATCCTCTGGGACTATGGTATCAGAACGGATAGGGTGATACGTGCAAACAGACCCAGACGTGACGTTGATTGACAAGGTCAAGAAAAGAAAGATCAACTCATTGATGTCGCAATACCATGGGACACCAGAGTTGAAGAGAAAGAGAGAAAAAATTGGATAAGTATCAAGATCTGAAAATAGAAATAAGAAGGATATGGGATATGCAAGTGGAAATTGTACCCATAGTCATAAGAGCACTAGGCACGATCCCAAGATCCCTGAAAAGGAATCTAGAAAATCTAGAGGCTGAAGTAGCTCCAGGACTCATGCAAAAGTGTGTGATCCTAGAAACACCGCACATAAAAAGAAAAGTGATGTGCTCCTAAGGAGGCAGGATGCAACCCGGAACCCCACACTATAAATATCACCCAGTCGAATTGGAGGACTGTGATAGAGCAAAAAAAAAAAAAAAAATAAATAAAATAAAAATAAAATATAATAATAATAATAATAATAATAATAATAATAATAATAATAATAAAAAAACTGTAATTACAAAATTCGTATGTGGTAGTATTTTAAAGAGATAAAAATGACCTTTCCATTTCACTTACGTAAGGATAACTCCTCTCTCTTTCTGTAATAAAAGAATTTTTATGGTAGATGCATGTGTTTATTAATATTTTCAAATAATAATAATATAACTAACTTCAAATGAAAATTCTTCCCTTCGTCTTTTTCTGTATCAATTTCCCTACCTTCTCGTAACTCCAGTGGCGCTCGGAGCTGGGAAACAGTGCTATACAATGGTCAACGAATTTAATGGTTTTTATGCTCTCTCTCTCTCTCTCTCTCTCTCTCTCTCTCTCTCTCTCTCTCTCTCTCTCTCTCTCTCTCTCTCTCTCTCTTACTGAGGAGATTCTTTTTATGGTACAAGTGTAAGTGCTACATAATACAAAATATGGAATGCTATTCCATATATAAAAGCTAAAACTATGATTAATTAAAACCAGTGACCCAAGAGGTCAACCAGTTTGCTTGCAGGAATGTGATCAGACCAGATATGATAAAGTAGGCTAGATGAAGTGTTGTAATCAGTCAGTGTCTAGTTGCCGTCATCTGTGGTCATTCATTTGTTTTGCAAACGGTTGTCCAAGCTTCCTGCTTGAGACAACCACAGTGACCTATAACTCAAAACGGCCTACGTGACTTGTAATCTATGTCATCTGGGTGTATGTTCGTATGTTCGAGCTACTGTCTGCTTCCTTTATGATTTGTAAACCAGATTGTAAGCCAGAATTCAATCAGCCATCATCATTGGCTGACCTGTCCAATTTTATCTGATCTTCATCATGTAGTTTTCTACTAGAAACCTCACATCAGAAAGAAGATATTGAATGAACTTAGAAACTATCATCATGAGTTAAAACATCTCCGTCGTCATAATCAAAGAAGATACTGACTTCGTAAATTATCATCGAAATCCAAGACACTCCAATGAGTATGGAAAGTCATAACCAACCGCCCTTAGCGTCAAATTATTGCAGGTCTAAATAACCTCACAGGGCGCCTTATTATACAAAGGCAACAGCCCTATACATGCATGTAATAAGTTTATTATTAATATTTTCCAATAATAATACTATAAATGTAATTACAAAATTCATGTGTGAGTATTTTAAATACAATAATCTTTCCATTTCACTCTTTTAAATACTGTAAGGACAACTCTCTCTCTCTCTCTCTCTCTCTCTCTCTCTCTCTCTCTCTCTCTCTCTCTCTCTCTCTCTTTTTTGGCTCTAAGTGTTAGAAGTACGTATGTACGTACGTATATACCTTTAAGGGTACTAATGTTTAGGATTACTTTGAAATTATATTGATACAGTCTCTAAGATTAATACATTAATATGATAATTTAAGGTAAATTTGACGTAGGATGTTACATAAGGTTTACCTTTGATGTTTCTCTCTCTCTCTCTCTCTCTCTCTCTCTCTCTCCTACTCTCTCTCTCTCTCTCAATCTCTCTCTCTCTCTCTCTCTCAGCTCAGCAAAAGAATTGATATACAAACATAATTGTCGTCTCTCTCTCTCTCTCTCTTCTCTCTCAGCAAAAGAATTGATATACAAACATAATTGTTCAGTCCTCTCTTTCTCCCTTCTCTGGAATAGATATATGTATTTATGGGAGGGGAAATAAGTGTTGCCCATGAAGTTCCTTTCAATCTATTGATATCGTAAGGAGATATTCTCTCTCTCTCTCTGTTATTGGCTGTTTATATATTTCTAATGGTAAAATTTTTAAGATGACTTTGGAATGATATTAATAATACTAATTCAATGGTATCTTTGATGTAGGATGTTACTTCAAGTATACATTTGGTATTTGAACTTTCAAGATAGGCAGATATATGGGCATTTTTAGAGGGGAGTTCTAACTATTCCCGGGTTTGCGCTATTTGCGGGGGTCCCTGGTATATATCCCCCGCGAATACGGGAGGAACACTGTAATAACCATTCAGTTCTATTCTTTATTCTATCTTTACCTAATGGAGATACCGAGTTACCGACAGCTATAATGAAACATATTAAAAAGAAGAAGAATTCTAGAAAATATTTGCTGGCTTCCATGATAGCAGTCTTTGATTAATTCTATATTTTATGATATTTAATTCACAAATCTTTTTTTATTAAATGTATTGCATGAATAAGTTTTTCAATTTACAGCATCCTTTTACCAATAGAATGAAAAAAAAAATACAATTCTTAGTAAATCATGAATGAGGAAGTCATCAGCTGACGAAATACAAATGACAGCCGCCAATAGAGCTTTTGTTTAAATTTGGGAAATGAAGGTACGTTGCACTTATTATAGCCTAGAAATGCCGTAAATTAAAAACAACATAACAATAATAATACATTCTCAGATAAGTAAAACAACATATCTACTGTTGTGGTTATTAAACCAAAACAAAAGTTTATGGACTTCTGTGGAAACAAATGCTGCTTTGTTGACTTCGCGTCATAAATTCCAAAGAATGTGGTTGGCTTAGCCTAGTCCCTAAAGTTTGCACTTTTTCAATATAGAAACAACATAACAATAATAAAAGTTTCTCAAATAAGTAAAACAACATTTGTATTTATTGTCTGTTGTCGGGAAATCCAATGCTTAGGCTTAGCCTAGTGCCAAACTCTTGCACATTTCTAAAACTAGCCTATACCACATGAAATGTTGTCCCAAAATTTTAGGTCATAAAATTGGTCTTTAAACATCAAACCTTATAATATTTTAAGGTTTTTTGATAAAAAGCACAATAAAAATGCAGTTAACATAGTTTTCAATAGACACCCAAAGCATTGTAAGTAAGGTTTTCTTAGGATTTTTGATGATTTTCGCCAAATTTTCAGCTTACGACGCATCTCAAAAACGGAACCCCGTCGTAAATAGGGGACTGCCTGTATTTTTCAAGCAAATTGTATTTTTCCTAACTACAGACAGCCCCCAGTTACCATTGGTATCAGTTACTGGCATTTTGGTTTTACAACCCTCGTTTAATATATTCATAACTGGGTTTTACCCTCTGTAAGATTTATAGCACTATTGTTTGGTTATCAGTGGCTCAGCCTAAGTGTCAAAATGGCCTCATAAAATACAAACAACGAATATTCACCTTTTCCTTTGCTCTTTTAAAAAGTTATCCTTTATTTTGCTGTATCAAGTAATACTGTACATAATCTCATATTACTATTTTATCATAAAATAAAATCAAACCAATCATGTTTTGGTTTGGAAAAACCAGCTGAAGGAGGTAAGTTTATTTTGCTGCATTTAACTCAATTCAGAGCGATTGTCTTGGTTCTATTTAACGTAAATTAATCCCTTGA
>NC_087200.1:108038278-108075778 GCF_015104395.2 Macrobrachium nipponense | reverse complement strand
TTTACTCAGTTGGTGGCGCGGGAGTTTTAAAATTGTTCTCGGTGGTCCGGGCGAATCTTGGGACTTCACAGCAACAACCTTTCGTATCTTGAAAACTTTTTGTATGTAGAGCTGTAAAATTTTTCGTACGTATTTGCTTTCGTATCTCGAGTTTTTCGTAAGTTGAGCCTTTCGTATGTTGAGGTACCACTGTATATATATATATAATAAATTAACCCAAAAACAAGTAAATTAAAACTACAGAAGTCCAGTAACTTGTGATTATCACAAGAAAGGTCCAAAAAGAGATTTAATTACATGTATATGAAAAACAGAGACCTGGAAGAATGGAAATATTTTCGAAGGAGTTTCGAGGCAACAGGGAACACCCAGAGGTACTATACTGCTCGCAGGAGACATTAACAAACGCCAAGGAGGTTAAACCTCCTTGACAAACATGGGAAGGGTAGAAACAAATTGACGTTCCTGGCTCAATTGTCCCTCTTCTTCTCGAAAGTGCACGGGACTATAGTAGATTCACATCAACTGCACATCTGTCTAGGCCAGTCCCTTATGACACTCCTGATTGGTTGTTGATAAGCCAATCACATGGCTGGAAACTCAGTCTTGGGAGAGAGTTCACATAGGCAGGATGTGTGTTCCACCTCTCCTGAGGGATACAAAAAATGTATCCCTCAGGAGAGGTGGAACATACATCCTATGTGAACACTCAAGAGACACTGCAAGTTTCCAGCCCTGTGATTGGTTTATCAACAGCCAATCGGGAGTGTTGTATGGGACTGACCTGACATTAGATCCACAGTTAATGTGAATTTACTATAACCTATAACAAAACAAAAAAAATTATAATAAAATGAAGTTTTATAAATATACTTACCAAATAATTACTTGACTAATGATTAGCCTAGCCTCACACAGCACCATAAATTTTAAAAATTCATGCACAAGTGACTGTTGCAAGGTCCAGCCAACCACAACAGGAACTCGCAAGCGACAGAAGCCTACAGTGTCATTCTCATTTATTCCTGCTAAGTCCATGAAAATCAGAGGGGAGGAGGGTATGCTCAGATTTAGTAATTACTAATCCACAAGTATATTTATAAAACTTCATTTTATTATAAAAATATAATTTTTCTAAAAGTAACTTACCAAATATTACTTAGCTGAATCCACATCACAAGGGTGGGGGGGGGGGGGGGGGGGGGGGGGATGGATGGATGGATGGATGGATGGAGGGATGGATGAACTCAAGTAACTCAGTGCACTAAAGGAATAAGGAATGTTATTATTGAACTAGAGGAATGGCTAACACTGGCTCAGTGTTTGTCGCTTGCTTACCTGGTAAGAGAGCTACATTAGGAGATGCTGCCTCTGGTGGTGCTCATCTTAACCTGTAGTGGCGCAGCAGTGAGCCAGGAGTCGCCTCTACATCGTTGGAAATGTTGCAGCAGAGAATCAGCCTGACTGCTAACAAGGCTCAAGATAAGGGACCGCCCGTCAAAAATGACGAAAATATTTTGAAAAAAGTCGATTTCTAGTGAATCAACCATCGAATACTTCATTGGTCATGGCAATCTACTCTCGAAGTTTCAGAGCAATATATTGATTCTAACTATTTTTCTACAATATTTTGCTAAAATAAGTTATTATTTTGACAATCACACTCTTATTTCCCTATTATTAGGTTATACAGCGTATAATATAAATATACAAGGAATTATATACGTATACATATACATGAATAAAAATAATGTTTAGCAACTCGTCCACTGCTATACGGTAGCGAGTAGGCGAAAGGAGCTTTGGAAGTCAGTGCCTTGAAGGCTATCGTAGCAGATGGTCGTCTGCGTCGTCTGCTCGCGTGAGTTTCTTGTGTTTCGTCTGCTACTGTCACCGTTCATCGGGTGTGTTTTTTAGATTGATCTGGATTCTCTACACTGCAAATCATTTCACTGCAATGCCCAGGAAGAAAGGCTACATCAAGAGGATGGCCGAAGCAGTTGAGAAAGCGAGAGAGGTGAAAAGGAGGAAACTGAAAGAGCGACGAGCGTCAGCCATTTTAACTCCACCACCAACAGCTGATCCTCCCCAGCCATCAACGAGCCATATGACCGCCACCACACCACTGCCTCCCTCCACCACTGGTGCTACCAAACACAAACTCTCACCAGTCAATGCGTAGAAAGATCAGTATAAAAAAAAAAGAAAAAGAAGGTGTACAATAGCTGCTCTGCTGGAGCATACTAGTCGCCGTGGGATGTGTCAACTTTTAATGCCATTTTCTCAAAAGTGAGTTATTGTCCTTTAAACCATACTTCTTCGTTAGTTTTTATCCGATTTTCACAATTTTTTTTTCATTGTATTTGTCTTAAAAAGTTCTATAACTTGCTCAGAACCAATCTTTGAAAATGTTTCTCTTTCTTTATTTAAAATTACATTATTACGTAACAGATTTTTATTACAAATTTAAACGCAAAAATAATAACTTTATCCCTCTAAAGTACTTTTGAAATTTGTTTTAAGGAGATTGTTGACACACTCTTTAGCTATTAAATGAGACTAGGTGTTAGCTTCCTATCTCTGATAGTTTTAAAGCAGTAGCAGTTTTTTTGGATGCATACGAAAATGCCCTTTTTATTTTATTCTTTTCTTTTCTATTGCAGATTTGCATTCAGCAGATGAGAGAAGAGTCCAGGTATCAAGAATGCCCCTAAAAAATTTTAAAATTTTTCAATTAGTTACATGTGTTTTTTGTAACCCATGTCATTTTTTGCCATGACCCCCCCATATACTTCATATTATAAAAATATAATTTTTCTAAAAGTAACTTACCAAATATTACTTAGCTGAATCCCACATCACAAGGGGGGGGGGGGGGGGGGATGGATGGATGGATGGATGAACTCAAGTAACTCAGTGCACTAAAGGAATGTTATTATTGAACTAGAGGAATGGCTAACACTGGCTCAGTGTTTGTCGCTTGCTTACCTGGTAAGAGAGCTACATTAGGAGATGCTGCCTCTGGTGGTGCTCATCTTAACCTGTAGTGGCGCAGCAGTGAGCCAGGAGTCGCCTCTACATCGGTGGAAATGTTGCAGCAGAGAATCAGCCTGACTGCTAACAAGGCTCAAGATAAAATACTCATCCCCTTGCCCTGGGTGCAGTACCAAAACAACAAGACCAGAGAATCAACTGTCACCTTACACTGTTACACAAATTCATGATAAACGACCCTAACCAACCAAACGACTGGCGGGTCCCTCCAGGTAACCCCAAGGCTCCCCATAACTCAATATCCTTAACACAAGGAAAAGATGTAGGAAAGAGATTCTCTCTCCTATGCTTCTTCACCCAATCCCACGCCAGCTACTGCCAACAGCCCATGGGTACTGGAAATTTTCAAACACTGTTTATACTTCCTTCAAAAAATGTAATGGAAATATCAACTTTCACCTCCAAAAAGGTTGACTGAAGTATCGCAGAGAGAGACAAGTTATGTTTAAAGGAGAGAGAGGTGGCCACAGCTCTGACCTTTAAGCAATGGAAGCAATTCCACCTGTATCTGGGGAATGAGCTTCAGATATTAGGTCTCTGATAAAGAATGAGAGGCCATTCTTGGAAAGCGGACGGGAGGGATTCTTGACCAAACACCAGAGTTTACTTGAGGATCCCCTGATCTCCATTCTCTCCAGGTAACACTTCAGTGCTCTGACCAGGCAGAGAGCTCTTCTTCGTCCAAGCCCAGGATACCTGGTAAGTTCCTTATGCGAAAAGAGCAAGGCCATGGTTTATTAGGATCCTTGTTCTTGGCTAGGAAGCCCAAGGTGAAGGAACAGATTGCATCGCCTTGCAAGAATCAGACTCTCCTATCAATACGTTTATCCGTAGCTAGTGCTACTAAAAATATTTTACGTAAAACATCCTTGAGCGAGGCGGACTTGAGGGGCTTGAAAGGAGGGCCCACAAGCTACTTCAATACTATGTCCAGGTTCCAGGAAACCACTGTCGACTTCTGCTTGGAAGTGTCAAAAGATTTTGGTAGACCAAGAAGATCTTGATTCGCAGAAAGATCCAGATTACGATGCTTAAAAACAGCGGAAAGCATAGTTCAGTAACCTTTAATCGTTGAAGATGAAAGATTCTTACAGGTTCTTGAATAGAGGAGAAAATCAGTGATCTAGGTTACAGATGTTTCAGAACATGAGATGTGATGTCTGAAGCACCATCTGCGAAAGACTGCCCACTTTGACTGGTAAACGTTTCCTAACAGTCTGAAGCCTGTCAGAGCGAGTGTGGACTACCTTTGGTGGTACCTTCTGAGGTGCGGTTGTCAGAGTAGCCACAGTCTTCAGTGGAGCAGTCGCAGGAAGTCTACCAGAAGACGTGGAAGGTCCAGGAACCATTCCTTCGTGGACCAGAATGGAGCTACCAAGAGTCATTCAGACATTGCTGCCTGAGATAAACTTGTTCAGAACTTCCCTGACCAGGCTGAAGGGATGGAATGCGGAAAGATCCAGGCCCAACCAGTCAATCAGCAGTGTATCCCTCACCCATGCTCGAGGATCCTTGGCTGGAGAGCAGAAGAAGGAAGGCAGCCATTCCTTGATGTTGCGAACAAGTCTATTAGGGGTCTGCCCCACAATTTCTGCAGGTTGGAGCAAATTCTGTTGTCCAGAGTTCATTCGGTAAGAAGCACTTCTCTCTGCCAGCTCAACTCGTCTGCCAGGACATTTAATTTCCCGAATGAAGCAGGTGACGAGCATTACTCGATGCTGATGAGTCCACATGAGTAGCTCTCTTACCGCCTGACAGAGGGAAAAGGAGTGTGTGCCCCCGTTTCTTGATGTAAAACAAGGCCGTGGTGTTGCCGGCACGTACAACCACCACCGTCTCGTTGTACACGAACGAGGAGAACTGACATAGACCTTGATGAATGGCCTTCAACTCCTTGACGTTAATGTGAAATTTCATTTCTTCTGGAGACCAGGTCCCGTAGACCTCACGAGACCCTAGGAGGGCTCCCCAGCCCAGATCTGGAATGGAATGGAATGGAATGGAAAGGAATATGGAATTTAGGCTTAAAGCCAAGCACTGGAATCCAAACGATTATTCAGCACTTATAAATAATTTGGTTTGAAATGCATGTCAGTGAATTTATGAATGAATGAATAAAATAATAAATTATTTTAAAACTACAGTGAAAATTGATAGTTGGTAAAAATTTATATTTAGTAAAAATTAATATTTGGTAAAAACTGATTTTCTCCATAAAAAATAAAAACTTTAAATTTAGGATATGAATACAATCTTAATTGTAACACAGTAAAAAATAAAATATATAAATAAAAATACTTATATACACAACTGCAAGTGTATATACTATACTTGGCAATGTACCAATTGGTCAAATATTAAATTTCATTATAGACGTTTAAGTCTCTAAGGACTGTCACAGGTTATTAACATCCACATCAGGACCATTTATTTTTTATATACAAATGCATAGTCCATTTCATATCGGTAGCAGGAATATGGTGGAATAGAATGTCTTCCAGAGTAATGACATCTCTAGCTTCATGGTCAGCAAGTTTGTTACCTACTACGCCTACATGGGCAGGGAGGGACCCAGCAAAAATGGACTATTTTGAATTTGGAAGCAAGCCTATACAGCCATTCTTGAATACACTGAATAATTGGATGTTTAGAGTTACATTGCTTAATGGCCATGAGTGCACTATAAGAGTGAATATATGGTGAAAGTACTACACTGTAGAGTAGAAACAATCTAAAGAGATTTGGTTATTGCAGTTAACTCAGCTATAAAAATAGAAGCATTATTAGATAGTCTGTCAACATATGAACTATATTGCCATGAACAACAGCACAGCCAATAACACTTGATGTTTTTGATCCATCAGTGAATACTTTAACAAAACCTGAATGTATTTGATCCTGATCAAGAAAACGAGCCTTCACTTCATCAACATAAACTGATTTTTTAACAGCATCTTTTTGACAGAGCGATGGTTCTGGGGTCACCAAGGAAGCAAGTTAAGAGTAATGCACTGCCTTAATCTTTTGATTTTAAATAGACACACTGTCAACTGTAGCATTAATTCTTACATAAAAAGGTTTGGATGCTCTAGCGTTTGCAAACTGATGAGAGTCGTTTTAGTTAAGAATGGATGCTGCAGGGTTTTCTAGGGACCCTCCTAATTTCACATATACCACAGTCCCAGTTCCTCTCGACGTAAATCTAGAGCAGTGGTTCTTAACCTGGGGTACCTGTACCCCCAAGGGGTACGAAACCTTAAACCTGGGAGTACGAGACATGATAGCCAGTGCAATGGTACCGTTTGAACATCATCATTAATAAGAAACAACAGCAAAAGAGCCACTAAAAATGTGTTGGTGTATTATGTAGCATGACTCATAATTACTGATATAATTTGCATTCATTGTATCCTACTAATTGACACTTTTCATTTGAAATGAATTACCTTTGTTCAGTAATTAAAAAATCCAATAATTTCTCAGCAAGGTTTGTATCACTAATCTTCTTCATATGTTTGTATGATATTTATATTGGTTGGGGTACAAGAACATTTTCTGAGATATCAAGGGGTACGGGCACTGAAAAAGGTTAAGAACCACTGATCTAGAGGGAGCGCTTCAGTGTCAGTAAATAAGTTTTCAACTGGTGATATCTCAAATGCACCAGAACATATTCTTAAACAGCATCATGAATTACATCCAACTCCATAAGTTTGCTAGTACTTGCTGAAGAGTAGATTTGGTAACCATACTCAAGCTTAGCTTTATTCAATGAGTCAAATAACTATAAAAGTGACCTCTTATCAGCAACCCAGTTAAAACCTGAAACTACTTTTAAAATGTTAAAGAACTTCTTTTCCTTAATTTTCAAGGAGTCAACATGACTAGCCCATGTTAGCTTCTTATCAAAGATCATCCCTAAAAACTTCACCTCCTTCTCATATGGTATAAGTGTGTCTTTCAGCTTAATATGTGGGATGGTTTCCTTTCGAGTACCTCTAGTAAAAAGAACCACCACAGTTTTGGGAGGGGAGAATCGCAAGCCATTGTCATCCGCCCAATTACTGATTTCATTAACTGATTTTTTCAAGAAACTACACGCTGCAATAGCATCATAACTTGTGACATATAAAGCAAGGTTATCTACAAATAAAGATGCCTTTACTGGAGGTGACACACATTCAACAATGCTGTTTATAGCCACAGCAAATAAAGTGACACTTAATACACTGCCTTGTTGGATGCCTTCCTCCAGCTCAAAAGCATTAGACAAGGTATTTCCAACTCTAACCTTAATATGTCTATCATTTAGAAATGATATGATGAAATTTAACATATTATCTTGTATTCCCATGTCATGAAACTGCTTAATAATACCAAAACACCAAGTGGTATCAGAGGCTTTTTCGAGATCAAAGAATACTCCAATGCCTGGCTGCGCTTTGAGCAACTTTGCTGAATTTTGGTTGATAATCTTACTAGTGGGTCCAGGTGGAACGATTTCTCCTACAGCCAAATTGGACAGATGATAGCAAAATATCTTTCTCTAGATGCCACATTAGTCTAGAATTTACCAGCTTCTCAAACAATTTCCACACAACTTGTAAGAGATATTAGCTGATCGCTTGTTGGAAGATGTGGCTCTCAATGGCTTTTTAAATGGGAACAACAAATGCAATCTTCCAAGAAGGAGGGCGAATACCAGTTTCCCATGTTTTGTTAAGGATTTCAAGAAGATAAGATACAGCAGAATCTGGGAGATTTTTAATCATGCTTGCTATAAAGAATGTTATCATTCCTGGGGGAAGTGGATTCAGAAGATGATAGAGCATCCCTTAATTCCCATAAAGTTGACTTGGCATTATAAGTTTCACAATTTCCAGAATTTAATTTCAGGGAAATGGTTGAATTCCTGATATTCTAGAACCATGTTGAATAGCTTCTAGGACTAAATATTTCAAAGAAATTTTCAACCAGTTTTTCAGCAACTTCATCTGGCTTGGTGACAAGGTCTCCATTGATTTTCAAATAAGGTATTGGCGATGGAACATATTTGCCACTTAATTTCTTATCTTTTTCCAGATTAACCTGGTTGGGGTCTTGGAATTTATGCCATTTATATAATACAGCCAGGATTCTCTTTTTACTTTTTTAAAATACTTTTTTTGTTTTGCCAAAACTCTTTGGTAAATAGATTTTGCTGTTGCAGACTGAGTGGATTTATAATGCTTGTAAAATTTCTTGGTAATTTTCCTCATATTACCACTGGTTTTATCCCACTAAGGAACAGCAGGTCTATGTGGTCTTCCTTTGGTCTTAGATAATGAGTTTTCAGCAGTATTCAATATTTCAGATCACTATAAGTAGAAAATCATCTACAGACCAATTAAAATCTAGATAGAGAGAAGAAGAGCAAATCCTCAAGTCTATAGCAGATGAACCGTCTGTGTAGAGATTATGACATGTCATAGTACCATCATTAAAAAGTGCATGATCATTATATTATTAATAATGTCATCAGTGGTCCTACCCTGTCTAAAACGTTTCCACCCCAAAGTGGATTGTGAGAATTAAAATCCCCAAGTGGCATAAAAGGAGGAAGTTGATTTATCAAACCTTGAATGTCCCCAAAAGTGACCCTACATCTTGGGGGGAAGGTATAGAGAGCAGATTGTAATTTCACGGTCAAAAGTAGCCTGGATGGCAATTGCTTGAAGCTGTGTGTTCAGGGGAACCATAAAATGTTGCAATGCTTTAGTAATAAATATTGCAACACCTCCATGGGCACGATCCCAGTCAGAGGGGCTCATAGATTTCACAGCTTAGACCTGGATTGTATATTGCATTCCTTGATTTAGTTTCTTGGAGACATACAACCCCTGGGGTTATGCTCATCCAGTAATACTTTTAGAATTTCTGAATGAGTCCTTAGTCCTTTTACATTCCATTGTAAAATGCCCAGATTGAATTTTTAGTGCTAGGTTCTACCATGGGAAATTCTATAGTAGTGATCTATATTAGTTTTTTTGTTTATTTTTCTTATGGGACTTTGAGAGTTTCTTTAGATTCTCTTGAGATATGGGGCTTATGATTATGTTTTTTATTAGCTTTTTGATATGGAGGAGAGTGGACTTCAACTACTGTATTTTCTTTATAGCCAAGGAGTTTGATTCCTTGGTTGTTTCAGGGGCAGAGGCACCCTCGCTGTTGGCTTCACTTTTGTTACATTTTTTATGGAGTTTGGAAATCTCCATGCTTTGAGCTGGTGGAGGATAGGATGAAGGAGTTCTTACTCTCTTTGGACCTCTAAGTTTGTTCTTGTTCCATTTCTTCAAGGGTTTCTTGCTGCAGAGATGGGACAGACACAGGGAAGATATCATCCATTGGAGATAAGTCTATATAAGCAGACACATCTTCCTTAAAGAGGGGTGCTTCAACCCTAGCAGGCCGATCACCTAGCTCAAATGACTGGGTCTTAGTTTCAGTAGTTCTTGCTTTTACAGCAGGCAAAGGTGCTACATAGTTGACTGAGTTTTTATAGGGGCTACAGAATTCAGAACCATAGCATGGATCTTTGACCTATTAATTTTTGGCGTTAACTAATGGTTATATGTTCAGCATTAGCTTTACATACAGCTGCCTCTTAATTATATTGGCTGCACATTTTATTGGATGGGGTATGATCCTGTTCACAATTAATACATTTTGGGTGTTTCGAACAACGACCATGTTCAGGAGCTGAGCAATTATTACAAATTTTATTGTTTTTGCAGAATCTGGAAGGATGGCCAAATTGAAAAGTTATAGCACTGCAGAGGCTATGATAAAAATGGTTTGACTTTGACCCTTTCATTTCCAAAATTAATGTAAAATGGTTCATCAAGAGTCCTCAAACGTTAAAATGACCATATTCGCTTTTGGAATTTTTCTTACCTTCCATACAGAAGTTGGACTAATTTCTAATATTTCTCTTTCTGTAAATTCACAAAGGTCTCTATCGAATACTACTCCTTTTCCATAACTGAAATTCATGTGTGGTCTAATTTCTTTATCATATCATCTTTCTCAAACTTCTTCATTGTCACCATTTATGACTGGGTCTTTGATTTGGCATGAATGTGGACACTGCCTTTACCAAACCTTGAGATGTTACCCATATCAATACAGCCAACATTTTTTTTTGGATGTATCTTCTAAATTTGTAAAAACTGTAATTTTCCTCTCTAGCAAATATTACCAACCACTTTGGAGGTTTGGGAGTTCTTTTAAAAGTGGCATTGTCATCCAAATTTGGCTGAGCCACTTGTACCCATTGTGATGGTCTGTAAACATCCATATTTTTGGGGGTCTTGTCAGACAGTGCTCCTTTGACAGTCTTTTTACAAAGTTTTATATTATTGATACTACTGCAGGCTTTGAGTGCTGCTTCATGTTTTTCAAAAGTTACCCATGCTTCCCATTTTCCTTCATTTTCATCAAAGTTCATTCTTACCTCTATTATATTACCATAATTACCCAAGGAAAGTGTGTGTGTTTCAGTCACTTTCTAAGGGAATGTGCTCTTTATGTAGTATACTTTCAAATTATCCACTGTTTACCCTCAATGGTGAGTTTTCAACTTGTGATAACTACCGAGAGGTAGTACCACCACTGGAGCATTCCACATCCACGGTCAAGTTCATGTTATAGGTCGACATCTACGCAAAATCATCATCAAAGGGCCCAGGGGTACTAGAATCCTTAATGGGGACCGTCCGCTATGTTGTGCACTTTTTTTTTTATTATACAAAATACATAATTTCCATATATGTTTTAGATATATATAATACCTTCATCATACAAAAATTTCAAGTCATTTGAGCAAAAACTTTTAGTTTTATTAGCAAAAATTATGATTTAAAAAAAAAATTTAAGTAGCGATTTTACTTTATATACGGAATAATTCTGTGTGAACAGAATTTTTTATTTTTCTATGAATTTTTTTATTTTTATTTTTTTGTCTAGACACTCAAAAAAAGAGTAAAAAAAAATAAAGAAAGAAAGAAAAAATTGGCTCACAAGGAATTATGGGATTTTTATTCCTCTTTCCAATGATATCTTTCTCTCTAAAATTGGATAATAAATAACCGAGTAATGGCTACCAACATGCGAATAAGTATGTTTTTGAGTTATGAGCTCCCAAAGATTTGCCATGTAAATTTTTACTTTTTTCTTAGAAAAGTCAAAACCACATTATTATAATTACTTTATTTGTACTTTTATTGTTGATTTCTACATCAAAATCCTGGTCCTCTCCTTAAAAGTGGTATTAAACCTCTTGCGCCGATTGGACGTATTATACATCGACATAAAAGTTTTTTTTAAATTCGCGGAAAAATACTTATAGGCCTACCAGACGAAAACTTTTGAATCACGTGCCTTGGGGGATGCTGGGAGTTCATGCATCAAGCTGTTGTTTTGTTTAGAAGCGTGTTTCAAGTGCACATGCACGAAATGGCTCCTCCTCGCATCAGCCAGCATCAGCGACACGTCGTCCGAGAGCGATCTTTTGCCGCAATCGTGTTTTTCCGAACTTGTGCGAGACTTTGAGTACTTGTGTTGCTACAGGACGTTCATAGAGATGTCTCAACGACGTATGGAATGCGAAAGGCGCGTTTTACCCGTCGGAAGGGATCGTTTGAGGCGTATTCTGGACTTGGATGCTGGCGAAGGACCAAGCACGCAAGATGACCTGGCGCCTCAACGCCGTTCTGTGCGGCCACGTGTGGATGAAAGTGGTTTAGGATCACAACGTGTGTCTCATATGCCTTTAGTAACCCCTAGGAAGCATCGGGGCGTCCTTAGGGGCATTCGTAGGAATTTGGGAGGCCTCCAACCAAGGGACATAGACGAGTACTTATTGGAGCTCGATCGGGAGTATGTCGCAAGTCCTCATTTTGATGGCGGTTGGTCATCCAGTGATGAGGACATCACTCCCGATGTCAGTGACGATGAATATTTGCCCCCAATATCCGTTCGAGGCTCACATCCCGAAAGTGAGCACGAATTTAGTGGTTTTAGTGCATATGAGGGGGAATCTGAGGAGGGGGAGGATGAGGATATGGGGTCTAGTTTTATCGCGGTTGACGATACAGAAAGCGAAGGCCTAAGTGAGGGAGATGGGCCAGTGGGGGGGTTTCGTGTGCAAAATCGTGCCCACGCACGTAGAAGGTCGGATCGTCGTGCCAGCCAAGGTGAAGGTCGGTCGTCCGAGACCGACTAGGGGTGGACGGAGGACCCCACCCCACCTAACATGCACCCATTCACGGCAAACCTTGGGCTCACCATACCTGTTCCTCTCACTGCTCTGGGGTTCATCCAGCTGTTCCTTACGCGGGAATTGCTGGAGTACCTGGTAGCAGAGACGGCAGACTATGCTCGGCACTGCCGTGATGAACTGCGCACGACATTATCGTATCGCTGGCGGGGCTGCAACCTCACTGACATGGCACATTTTGTGGGGCTCCACATTTTCTTTGGATTGATGCCTGCTGCCGACGTCAGGCAATATTGGAGGCGTAATTTTTTTTTAGGTACGCCCAATGTGCCCGGCATTATGCCCCGTGATACTTTCCTGGCGTTGGACAGATATTTCAACGCCTTCAACCGAAGGGCCATACCCAGGAATAACTCTGGTCGCCTCATCTTAGTGCGCCCAGTGTTGGAATACATTCGTGAACATTGTAAAAAAATCTTGTGGTTCCTGCAAAGAACCTTTCTTTGGATGAGGGAATGATGCCTTACAAAGGACGTCTTAGCATAAAAGTGTATAACCCCAAGAAGCCGAAGAAATATGGAGTGAAATTTTTTTTTATTACCGAGTCCAACACTGGATACGTCGTAGACTTCTTAGTGTATTCCGGGGTCTTCTTCATGATGCATGAAACTGTATTCAGGCTTGTGGATCGTTTCCGTAACCAGGGATACCACCTGTTTATGGATAATTATCATAACTCGGTATCCCTGGCCCAGGAACTGTATGAAGCAGGTGTTCACGTCAGTGGTACCCTTCGGTTGGTGCGTGGGGCCCCGAATGTCCTCAAAAGGTTCGCTAGCCATTCGCAACATCTGGCAAGAGGAGAGACACAGTGGCGGAGGAAGGGAGCTGTCTTCGTCACTTGTTGAAAGGGTGTCCGATTCATCCAAGAGGAGGTCGTACAGCGGAAGAAGACACGTCGACAGGGCCGAGTTGTGTATAAGGAGTTTCGTGCAGAGCGCCCTACCGTCATTGGGCACTACAATAGGCACATGGGAGGAGTTGATTTCTTTGATCAACTCATCCAGTATTATCCCTTTGCCAGGAGAACCAGGAGGTGGACCCAGAAGCTCCTCAAGTACATTCTTCAGTTGGCCCTCCAAAATGCCTACATAATCTACCGTGGGTACTACGGTCCCGGTCTCCGGAGGATGACCCACTTGCAGTTCCTCGAGGCAGCCGGGGATGCCCTCATCCAATTTAATCTCGATGAGTGGCCTTCCATGTCTGCCCCCTTGCCCCGAGCTGCAGATCTGCCCCTAGAGGAAAGGGCAGATCTTAGGAGGGCCAACTTCGTTCATCCAGCTCCTGCCACTGCTGTCGATGCCCCTGCTGCCGATGGCCCTGCTGCCGGCCCGTCCACACCGGTTCTCAACGGGTAGTGGACCCTGTGTGTCGGCTGCAGCCAAGGGATCACACACTGTAGCTCCTACAAGGGCGCAGGCAGAAACAGTGCCGGGTGTGCCATATGAATGGCAGAAGGAGAGACACCCGGTTCTTCTGTCGCACCTGCAAAATAGCTCTATGCAGGTTCGGGGAGTGTGACCGCAAATACCACACTGCGGTCTTTTATTGGAGTGCGCCTCAGCGACAGACAGCGGAGGGCGCACGGGACCGCGCGTCCCTTCGGCAGTAAGGGCGTGCGTCTCCCTCCTCCACCTCTACCTTGTCATGTCGAGAGGAAAAAAATGCAAGACTCTTCAATGGAGAAGGGAGAAAACAAGAATAGAACAAAGAGTCAGGATTACGAGTGAGTATTCTACATTTATTTTATATTTATTTTTATATTTATTACAAGTTTTTATATATGCATATCTGTGCATGATATTATATGATATTTTATTGTATGCAAAAGGAAAAGTGTCACCTGCATTCCTTTTATTTATGTATTCGTACCAAAATTGAAAAATGTAATAAATAAATATATATATAAATGTGTATATATATATATATATATATATATATATATATATATATATATAATATATATATATATATATATATTATATATATGTGTGTGTGTGTGTGTGTGTGTGTGTGTGTATATATAAAAATTTTTTTTATTTTTTATATATATTGGTATTTTTGGGTAAGCAAATTACATAACAGTCTAGTAATATTCAATCATTTATCTTCACTTTAAAGCAAATTGGAAGTCTCTAGAACAATACGTATTTAGATTTATGTTATGAATATTTGCTCATTTTCATATAAGGCGTTTTATAGTTTCATATATGAAAATGTGCGCAATTTCATGCAGAATGCAACAAAAAATATTTGAAGGTTGTAGCTTTATTCATTTTCAAAATATTTGCATATAAATCATGATAAATAGGAAAAAACTACATTCGTTCAAATTTGACTCAACCGAAATGGTCGAAAAACGCATTTGTAAGCTAAAACTGTTACAGTCTAGTAATATTCAATCATTTATCTTCACTTTGAAACAAATTCAAAGTCTCTAGAACAATATTTAGATTTATGGTGAATTTTTGAAAAAAACTTTTCTTCCCTCCGCGCGCCAATTCTCGGCCGCAAATCTCTGAAATGCAGGTCGCATTCTCCTATTTGCTCATTTTCATATTAGGCGTTTTATAGAGTTTCATATATGAAAATGTGTGCAATTTCATGCAGAATACAACAAAAAATATTTGAAGGTTGTAGCTTTTCTTATTTTTGGAGTAACTGCATATAAATCACAATAACTAGAAAAAAACCTACGTTCGGCCAACTTTGACTCGCCCGAAATGGTAAAAAAACACAATAGTAAGCAAAAACTCTTACTGTCTAGTAATATTCAATCATTTATCTTCACTTTGAAACAAATTCGAAGTCACTAGCACAATATTTAGATTTATGGTGAATTTTGAAAAAGCTTTTTCCTTCACTCTGAGCGCCGATTCTCCACCGCAAATCTCCGAAATATGTAGGTCGCATTCTCCTAATATTTGCTCATTTTCACATTAGGGGTTTTATAGAGTTTCATATATGAAAATGTGCGCAATTTAATGTAGAATACAACAATAAATATTTGAAGGTTGTAGCTTTTCTCATTTTTGAAATATTTGCATATAAATCACGATAAATAGGAAAAAACTATTCGGTTAAATTTGACTCAACCGAAATGGTAGAAAAACGCATTTGTAAGCTAAAACTCTTTACCGTCTAGTAATATTCAATCATTTATCTTCATTTTGAAACAAACTCAAAGTCTCTAGAACAATATTTAGATTTATGGTGAATTTAAAAAAAAAAACTTTTTCTTCCCTCCGCGCGCCAATTCTCGGCCGCAAATCTCCGAAATGCGTAGGTCGCATTCTCCTAATATTTGCTCATTTTCATATTAGGCGTTTTATAGAGTTTCATATATGTAAATGTGCGCAATGTCATGCAGAATACAACAAAAAATATTTGAAGGTTGTAACTTTTCTCATTTTTGGAATAATTGCATATAAATCATGATAACTAGAAAAAAAAACTACGTTCGGCCAACTTTAACTCGTCCGAAAAGGTAAAAAAACGCATTTGTAAGCTAAAACTCTTACAGTCTAGTAATATTCAATCATTTATCTTCACTTTAAAACAAATTCAAAGTCTCTAGAACAATATTTAGATTTATGGTGAATTTTTGAAAAAAACTTTTTCCTTCCCTCCGCGCGCCGACTCTCCGCCGCAAATCTCCAAAATGTGTAGGTCGCATTTTACTAATATTTGCTCATTTTCATATTAGGCATTTTATAGAGTTTCACATATGAAAATGTGCACAATTTCATGCAGAATACAACAATAAATATTTGAAGGTTGCAGCTTTTCTCATTTTTAAAATATTTGCATATAAAAAAATATATATATAAAAATTTCGACAATCGGTCAAATTTAACTCGTCCGAAATGGTCGAAAACTGCAATTCTAAGCTAAAACTCTTACAGTATTGTAATATTCAATTGTTTGTCTTCATTTTGAAACAAATTGGAAGTCTCTAGAACAATATTTAGATTTACGGTGAATTAAAAAAAAAAAAAAAAAATTAAAAAAAAAAAAAAAAAATTTACGTCCGCCCGTTACATCATTTTGTGATAATATTTTTTCTGTGTTGCTTTGATCGTTTTACAATGTGTTATATATCAAAATGATTGCAATTTAGTGTACAATACAACAAAAAAAAGTAACTCGTTAGCTTTAACCGTTTTCCGCACAGCGTGATTTGAATACAATTATATATGACATTTTTTTTTGCGCTATCATATATCACATTATTTATATATGATAATGATATTTTTTTCATTTCTGATGGTTGCATACTAAACTTCAGGCAATGACAAAAAAGGAGCCAAAAATGAACTCTTAACCCTCTTACGCCGAATGGACGTATTAAACGTCGAGTCAAAATGTCTCCCGTATGCCGAATGGACGTATCATACGTCAACTCAAAAAAGTTTTTTTTTAAATTTGCGGAAAAATACTTATAGGCCTACCAGCCGAAAACTTTTGAATCACGCGCCTTGGGGGATGCTGGGAGTTCACGGATCAAGCGTTGTTTTGTTTACAATCGTTACGCAGGCGCGCAAGCGCGAATTTCTTTCTTATCGCACTAAAAAGTATCAGTGACACATCTCGGAAATTATTTCGTCACTGACATAATTTTTGCACCATTTTAAATTATCCTTTACATGAAGTATTATATATGAAAATGTGCACAATTTCATGTAAAATACAACAAAAAAATACTCATGATTGTAGCTTTTATTAGTTTTGAGATATTTTCATATAAATAATGATAAGCGCCAAAATTTCAACCTTCGGTCAACTTTGACTCTACCGAAATGGTTGAGAAACGCAATTGTAAGCTAAAACTCTTATATTATAGTAATATTCAATCATTTGCCTTCATTTTGCAAGAAATTGGACGACTCTAGCACAATATTTCGATTTATGGTGAATTTATGAAAAAACTTTTTCTTTACGTTCACGTGGTAACTCTTCCAATAAATTTTTTCGTGCGATTGTCCTAATGTTTGCACCATTTTAAATTTGCCGTTACATAAAGTTTTATATATGGAAATGTGCGCAAGTTCATGCACAATACAACTAAAAACAACCCATGGTTGTAGCTTTTATCAGTTTTGAAATATTTTCATATAAATAACGTTAAGTGCAAAAATTTCAACTTTCGGTCAACTTTGACTCTACCGAAATGGTCGAAAAACGCAATTGTAAGCTAAGACTCTTATATTCTAGTAATATTCATCCATTTACCTTCCTTTTGCAACGGCTTGGAAGTCTCTAGCACAATATTTCGATTTATGGTGAATTTATGAAAAAGAAAGAGAAAAAAAAAAAAAAAAAAAAAAAAAAAAAAAACATTTTCCTTACGTCCGCGCGGTAACTCTTCCGAAAAAATCGGAATTTTTTTTGTGCGATTGTCGAAATGTTTGCACCATTTAAAATTAGCTGTTACATAAAGTTTTGTATATGAAAATATGCGCAATTCCATGTAGAATACAACTAAAAATGTTGAAGGTTGTAGATTTTCTCTTTTTTCGAAATATTTGCATATAAATCACGATAAATAGAAAAAAAACCATGTTCGGTCAAATTTGACTCTACCGAAATAGTTGAAAAATGCAATTGTAAGCTAAAACTCTTACGGCCTAGTAATATTCAGTCATTTATCTTCATTTTGAAACAAATTTGAAGTCTCTAGAACAATATTGTGATTTATGGTGAATTTCTGAAAAATATATTTACTTCCCTCCGCGCGCCAATTCGCGGCCGCAAGTCTCCGAAATGAGTACATCGCATTATCCTAATATTTGCTCCTTTTCATATTAGCCGTTTTATAGAGTTTCATATATCAAAATGTGCGCAAATTCATGAAGAATACAATAAAAAATAATTGAAGGTTGTAGCTTTCCCCATCTTCGAAATATGTGCATATAAACAAATATATATATAAACATTTCGACATTTGGTCAACTTTAACTCGTCCGAAATGGTCGAAATCTGCAATTCTAATATAAAACTCTTACAGTATCAAAATATTCAATCATTTGTCTTCATTTTGAAACAAATTGGAAGTCTCTAGAACAATATTTAGATTTACGGTGAATTTTTGAAAAAAACATTTTTTTACGCCTATAACCGCTCTGAGCAGCTCTCACACTACCTTTCACTGCTACCAGATGTATGAGAATTTCGAAAAAATTCTGAAAAAATCGCTGAATATATGCAAAAATAAACACGTAAAAACGACCCTGTCAAAGTCAGTCATACAGACAACGCAGTTACGATGATGCCATCATTTAAAAACCGCTATATCTTCATTATTTGTAAAAATAATTGGCTGAAACTTCTGGAAAGCATGCACGGCATGTTTCTGCATAGATACAAATAATAACGCTATTTTTTATTTTTTCAAGTTCACATGTGATCCGCCATAGCAGACGGTCCCATTAAGGTTACTAGTCATAAAAGAATAGAAAAAAAAACTTTACCTGAAAATAATAAAAAGACATCATTAGCCTTTCATGAAGTTTATTCTTCCACCAATGACAAGTGAGAACCAACTCTCAAATGTCTGCATCCCTTATCCTACCCCACAGGGGATGGCACAACATGATTCGAGTGGTGCAAGTGTAGGCCAAACCCGCTTGCAATACAATTATCCCCACCCTAATCATGTTATGGGCAAACCAGAAAGAATTCCGAGTCATGTCCGTGGTCTAGCCCTGAAGAATAGTTCCACCCTTGAGCTATCACTCTGATATCTCTCAAGTCTGAACATTGTCAGGTGGTTGATGATCCTACCACAGTTCCCACTGTTTAGCTTTGGATATAAACCCAGTCCCAGCTATAATATCTTTTCCTATTTGACAGGTCCAATAAACTTTACAAAAAGTGGAAAATTGCACAAAATTACTCCAAATATATATAAAAAAATAAATTAGACTCTTGGACTCAAACCCGGGAAAAAATTCCAAGGGTTCAAGAGCTCCCTCACCCACCACATCAAGGTGGTCTCACTTTGAGGGGGCCAGCCCAGATCTGAAGCACCTGAGTAAAAGTCCAGGTCAGGTTTGGGAGGAAGAAGGGATCTCCCCTGTGAACACCTTATTTCTGGCAGCCACCATTTGAGATCGGATTTTATTTTCTGTGTGATAGGAAAAATTGTCAAGTCCGGTTGAGACTTCCTGTCCTAGTTTGCTTTGAGGAAAAATTGAAGATTTCTCATATGTCACCTGACCAATGGAACAAAGGTTTCCATAGATTCTCTTTGGGGACAGGAAAGCCTGAGAAGTCTGAGAGTTAAGAATCATCCCCAAATAAAAAATCTCCACAGACAGTACCAACTGGGACTTCTGGAGATTTAGCAGGATTCCCAATTCTTGGGAGAGATGAAGCATTATCTAAAGGTCCTTCATGCACTGTTCCTTTGACGGGAAATGGAAAAGCCAGTTGTCTACGTAAAGATTGATATGGATGTCTACCAGGTGTAGCCATTTTGCGAGAGGAGAGAGAACTTGAAAGAATACTTGAGGTGCTGTGGAAAGACAGAAGCAGAGGGACCAAAACTGGAAGACCTTCCTTTGGAAGATGAACCTTATGTACTTCCTGGACGTTTGACGAACTGGGATGTGCAGATAAGCATCCTGCATATCTAGGGTGATCATCCAATTGCCTGGATGAATGGATGATTGATATGACTGACTCACTCACTTCCATCCTGAACTTGGTCTTCTCTACAAAGCGATTGAGTGCGCTTACGTCCAGTACCGGTCTCCAGCCCCCTTATATTTTGGGAACTTCGAACAGCCAACTGTAAAATTCCTGGGAATGTACCTCTACTATTTCTTTTATGGCCTTCTTCAGAAGGAGGGATGATACTTCCTTCAAAAGGGCCAAGTGTCTTTGTGAGCCTTTCGAGTACACCATTAATGCGATGGGCGAGAAGACTAAAGGAGGGGTGTCTGAGAAAGGGATGCAGTAGCCCTCCTTTAATACCCTGATGATCCATGGCTCAGCTCCCCTGCAATTCTACTTCTCCCAAAACTCAAGGAGCCTGGCTCCCCCTGGGAAACGAAGGACTTCTTGTTCACTTCTTCAGTTGAGACTTGGTGGCAGAGTGCTTTTTGATGGACTTCGAATGGAAGCACAAGTTGGAGAGGGGTTTAGAATAAGACTGGGGGGTCTTCGCAGTAAAGGGGTGCTGTTGGAGCCAAGACAAACTTCGGGCAAAAGGGCGCATATGAAGGTTTGGAATGTGATGATTGCGTTAGAAAGCCCTGCGTTGACTTCTTCTGCAGGTCTGCAGCTATCTGTTTTACCATGGCCTGCAGGAAGAGATGGGAAGGGTCCGAGGCCATAACTCCCTTCGAAGCCAAAGAACACCAAAGGCCTTATCTGTGCACGAAAGCACTCTCAGAAGGTCTATTGAAACGGAGTCCAACCATCCCTGTGGCGTTCTCAATCTTGGCGAGAGCGCCCACCATCCAGTCGAAGGAAACTGCACACCTAAAACAAGCTCTTGACAAAGTGGTCCAATTCTGCTGAGAAAACACTCTGGCTGAGGCGAAGGCTGCACAGCGCAGAGTCAATGAGATTAGAGAAGTCCCCTTGGGAGGAGGCAGTGACTCCCAGGGAGGAGCTTTCTCCGGTGTCGTAAGGCCTACAGTATCTCTTGATAAGGTGCGAGGGAGGAGGAGCGAACGTCACCTTCCCTTGTTCCCTCTTCATCGAGAGCCACTCCTTGACCAACTTCAAAGCTTTCCTGGGGGAGGTAGAAAGGACCATCTTGGGAAGGAGAGTGAGCTCCAGCTGATTCTTCGACATCAGAAATGAGGTAAGAGACGCCTGGGTTGGACAAGTGAAGAACCCTGGATAGCTTTCCAGAAGGAAATGAAACAAAGCCTTGCATGCCATCAAGTGGGCCAAATCTTAACCCTCATCTTCTGTCTCCTCCGAAGAAACCGGTGAAAGGTCGTCCCCGTCTTAGAGGAAACTCCCGCCAGAGGAACTTTCTTGACGTAACTCAGGATCTCTACTAGCTGCCTCTTCAGCGGGGCAAGAGAGGGGTCATCTGATTCCGCAACTAGGGTCTACTATTGCCGAAGGGCTACAAGTCCTGAAGCACAAGGGGCTGTGAGTTGCAGCTCCAAGGAAGGCACAGGTATGGGTTGAACAGGTGCAGAAGCAGACATCACGAGAACGGAGTGGGCATCACAGGAGCAGGAGCAGGCAGCGCAGAAGCAAGAGCAGTCGAAGCCATAGTGAGGAGCAGGCAGCGCAGAAGCAAGAGCAGTCGAAGCCATAGTGAGGAGCAGGCAGCGCAGAAGCAAGAGCAGTCGAAGCCATAGTGAGAACTGGTGGTGCGGGAGCCAGTGGTGGGTGTGTGGTCACTAGAGATGGGAGCACACCTGGGACTGGGCTCTCATGAGTGGGAGCCTCGTGCCTAACCAGATGCTCAGGTGACAAGTGCCTAGCATGGAGCTTCTGATGTTTGGAGTCTCAACCCCATAGCTACACGAAGGAAGGGCGAGGTCATATGAGTCCTTATGCCGCTTGATTGGCACCGGGGACTCGGGAGCCGTATCATGCACATGCCTTTTTATGGCTTAGAAGCGTTCCTGTAGCATCTACAACGGCCGAGGTCAGACTCCACGTTGGAACTGGATGATAAGCGGTTCATATTCAGACATGCCATTCCAATGGCAGTCAGTCGTATCCTGGGACTTTACATTAGGACCAACAGAGGAGGTGGTAGCCCATAGTCAAACCCCAACAGCATCCCTTGGACCTCCGGTATGTCTTCTCCCACGGGCAGAGGAGTGGGACAGTTACCTTTGTCTAGAAAAGCCAGCAGGAAAGGCAACCACCTCCTCCACTGACATTTCACTTAGCACTTTATCACTGCTCCCTTTCGCCACTTTGTCCATAAGCACTCTTTAAGAGATGCGCCCAAACCCATAACGGAACTTAACACTAGGTTAAACTTATTATCAAACTTGGTGTTAATCCTAAACTATAGACTGGCAATGGCATCGGGCGGGCGGGGCGGGCGGGGGTGTGTGTGTGTGTGTGTGTGTGTGTGTGTGTGTGTGTGTGTGTGTGTGTGTGTGTGTGTGTGTGTGTGTGTGTTGTTGTTGTTTACGCATCCCCCGCGAATACAGGGGGCCCACTGTATAGTAGAGGCAGTCCCCGGTTATCGGCGGTCTGGTTTTATGATGCTTCCCTAGCGCCACAAAATCAGCGATTTATGGTGCCATAATGGGCCAAGTTTTGGTTGTCAGTGTCTAGACTTATGGCGCCAAAACATACCTAACCGAGGCACCATTAACCAAAACTTTGCGCCATAACTGCCTGAAATCGCAGAGTTTCGGTGGACGGCGGTTTTCGCTTATCGGCACCCCTATGAGAACGGAACCCCCGCTGATAACCAAGGACTTCTTGTCATAGCAATTATCAGGAATTCTCATTTTGCCCAGGTGTTTGCAGTTCATTAAGACCAAAACACTTAGAGAGTGCTAGAAACTCCTAAACACTCGCTGAGACCCCCGAATTTCATCATACGAATGTCGGGGAGGGGTCCCTCCTCAACTCCTGTAGAAATCAAGGAGGGACAGGGATAAAAACCAGTCCTAAATGCAAGCATTTAAAACAGGAATGAGAGTGCAATTCAACAGAATATGCACTCGAGGCTCCCAAAATGCAAGAACTCATAGGGGACTGCGAATTGAAATCCGTCCAAAGGACAGAACTAGTCTTAGGGGCAGAACCTCTAGCACTAGCAGCTGAAGTGCGACCCAAAGTTTGTTTTCCTAGGGCTCCCGACACGCTAGACCCTGGGGACAATGTGACAGTTCCTGTTCCCAAAGGAACAGGCAAACCAATGGAGACCCAACTGCCTCCTCATTTCGAGGAGGCAGGCCCTTAAAAGTCCCATGACAAGACTTCTTAAATAGGGGAGGCTACCTTCTCCAAAGTCAAAGGGGTGGAGGTCGCAGGAAAATATGATGATTACGAAGAGGATGATGACATTTGACAAGCTCTCTTCCTCACTGACTTCTCCAAATTCTGCAAGAATACTTCTACAGGATGAGGCCATTTACCAGCAGAAATAGAGTTAATAATCACAGGGCAGCCGTGAAGGCTGTGGCAAATAAATATGATTTGCAGCAGGGGAACAGCACACACGCACTCAAAGACCAATATCACAGCATGCTATGAGTTACAGGTACAGTTCCAAGGTTAGAATAGTCAAACTACTGCTGTAATCAACTACCACCACTGTTAGCCTCTAAAATAAATAAAACATGATTTAAAAATTAAGGATGTTCTTCTCGCATCCAAGGGTACTGCCCTCAGAAATGAGGAAAGATCCCTCAAACACCAACACCACATCCCCCCCCCCCCCCCCCCTCTTCGTCCAATAAGCTAGCAAAGGGACGAAAGAGAAGAGGAAATACCAGAAAAAAAACAAAGGACAATCCTACGAAGTTCCCTTCTGTAATTTCCTAAGCGTAAGTGTAATTCAAATGAATGCATTATCTCACCCTCACGTTAAAGGGCAAAAATATGTAATAAGGGTATTGGTACACCCTTGCCATAGCCCCTTAACACATAAAGCAGAAAGGCGGCTAGCAAGTATTCATTCAAAATTATAAAACAAAGACCCCACCGGGAAAATCATGATTAATGGCTAGTCAGCAAGAGCTCACTAACAAAAGTTTTCATTGGAAGACAGCCGAAAGCAAAGTGGACTGTTTACATCTGGACAGGTGGGCCTACCAGAGGGTAGTTACTGCCTAACCACCTTGTTCAAGAATTTAATAGGCGTATTCCAGCCTACGTTGAAAGTAATACCTAATGTAAAGGACCAAGGGTTTGTATATCATGTAGGAACAAACACACAGAGGCACACATGCAATCAGCCTCCCTTTATCTGTAATGATGAACTTCTAGACTAAAGTTAAAGAATCCTAACCCAAAGATTGGATCCTCCCATATGTATTCTGATACGGCAACTCTTGATGATAATTCTGTCAAACTTCAAAAAACATTTTAGAGGCAGTCACTCCTAAACACAGCTCTCAAAATTCCCTTAGAATATTAACCCCTTTTCAACCATGATCCATTCTCTCATTCATCAGAGAAGTACAAATGTGGAAACATCCATGCTACTCTCATCAAACAGTAGCCAATATAAGTAATTAGTATAGGTGATATTAACAGAGTTTAAATGGCCAATAGAAGAAATATAATCAACTATGAGAGACTGAAGTAATAATGAGAAAGGAAAACAATAGATTCAGATCCACTCTGGTAGAATCTTTTTTAACCCTGGTTTCAAAGTCCAATTATCTGTTACACTGCTTCACCACAGAACATTGTGAGCCATGTGACTTTGACAAGGCAACTTCTCACTGAGCACTTACCATAAATGTCCACTACCTACTCTACATCAGTAGTATATGGATAGTATCAAACATAATTACAGGCCCAAATGTAAAGGCCAGTTCTAATGTATAGGTCTGCCCTAGTGATATGAACACAAGTATTCATGTTGATACCTTCCATATGTGAACTTTATTGGATGGTAGACCATCCAACCACAATTCACTAATAGCTTCTGATGAGCCTCAACCCCAGCCATGGTCCATGGTATCCCTTCTTAACAAATAGGTTAGTGAAACAAGGTATAAGTTGGACAATAAGAAAGATAAAATAAAATTAAAAGTATTTTAAGATCCAATAGGGGAAAAACCCGTTGAAAAAAAAAAGTCATGGCTGGAGAAGCTGAACAGCATAATGGGAGAAAGCTGCAAAAATATGAGAGAGATTGAACTAATAATGAGAAACAAGGAGCAGAGAACATTTAAACTGAGGAAGAACAGATTCCCTAGTTCAAGAGCACTCCTTCATGTCACACAGCTTCTATATAGAATAGGCTGTACATATTCCATGGTTAACCCATGTGACTCCAGGAAAGACCATAGGCAAGTAGGTAATTTGTACACATACCTTCGTATCTCCTTTAATAACAAGCTTCAAAAACCAAACCAGATTGCAACACAACCACTCCTACATAAAAGACTATCAGTTTGTCTTTTCATTCCAACAAACAGATATTTAGGTTACATCAAACATTTGGGAAGAACCAGTTATCACTAGCAGTACTTACAAGTCTATAAGATTTTTGTTTTGCGCCTTACACTCTTGAAGGAGCTCCGCTTCGTCCATAAGCTCATATAAGGTGACATCCTGCAAAAAATGTATATATGAAATTCAAAATCAGGTGACAATCACATTCAAACTCAAGAACTGATCAAAACAATTTAATTTTGTGAAAATATATCAAAAACTCTAATAGGAGATAACCTGTATGTGTTCCAATAAACACATTATTGATAAATAGGAAAATATATAACATACATATACAGTAGTACATCATACTTCGAACTTAATCTGTTCCAGAAGGCTGTTTGAAGTATGATTTGTTAACCCTTATAACCCGTGAGGCCATGATCATGGCTTTACCAGTAAACCCCGTGAGGCCACGATCATGGCTCTCTAAAGTTCTGTTCAAATTCCCCGCTCTCACAGCCCTACTAGGCATTTCTGGTGGCCTTAAAACGTCACTACAATGCTTCCTTGCCATTGGCTATCTTATTTTAACGTCATGAAGTAGCAACCAATCACAGGATTAGCTTTTGTTTTGATCTTGAATGCGGTTGCTTTTGGCTGTGTTTTTGCTGTGAAGTGCCTGGTACTCTTTAGCGACATATTTAAACGTAATTTTTCGCACTTAGACGCCAAAATTTACGGATATAATGGCTTCTTGTGATTTAGGAATGTTTTTTGTGTTTTGTAGCGAAAGAAAAATGCATGGCAAAGCCAAGAACAACTGGAATTCATTCAAAAGTGTTTGTTTACAAAGACGATCTCTTTGCCAAAACGTTTGTGTTACTGTGTTCCTGTCTTGTTTGTGTTGTCTACGTAAGTTTTGTAATGTGTGCGTTTCTCGTGATTCAGTAATAGTTTGTACAATTACATGCCAAAGTATAATGCAGGAAAACTACCACAAAAGCAAAGCCACAAAAACTTTTTCCATGTCTCTTACGATCTCCGCAAACTCGTTTTGACAGCTGGACGTAAAACACACGTGAGTACGCTACAGGTCTTCAACGTAAACATTACTTCATACTTTTTTTTTTTTTTTTTTTTAGTTTCTGAAGCATATTTAGAAGAATATTTTTATTTTAATTCTATACTATTTTAGGGAATAATATATATTACAGGATAGGATAGGTAGTTTCACTTGAAAAATTTGGAAACACATTTCATGCATGAACAACAAATGAACAATCAGAGTAATGAATGAAAACACATAATAATATGAGTAACACTTTGTTGTAATTATGTTTTATTTGTTTTATTTTGTGCTCGTCTTTATGATTGTAAATAGCAGTGTTCTCTGTCGATCTTTGGTGTTGTCTGTTATATAGTTTTTTATATATATATATATATATAATATATATATATATATATATATATATATATATAATATACATATATATATAAGATAATATATATATATATATATATATATATATATATATATATATATATATATACATATATATATATACTGTATATATTATATATATATATATATACTATATATATATATATATATATATATATATATATATATATATATATATAAATATATATACTATATTATATATTATATATATATATGTATATCATATATCTATATATTTATATATATATATATATATTAGTATTTTCATAAATGCTCTTTCGCAGATGATACAATTGATTATTATGGATGATGATAATTTGGGAGTTTTACTCAATCAGAAACTGATGATGATAGCAATTATGATGGCTGTGACACCAGTGAGGAAGATATTGATACTGACGATACAGGTGAGACTGACGATGAATCAGTAGATGAAAGTGATGATGTGAATCCCAATAGTGATAGCAGTGAGGAGGGAGACTGGGTGCAGGTATTAGCTAATGAAGCTGGACCGCCTACTGTAAGATACACAGGCCATTGTGGACCAATCCATCCCCCACAACCTGATGCACTACCAATAGAATATCTGAAGCTCTTTATTACAGATAGTTTTGTTCAGAAAATTGTTGATGAAACTAATTTGTACGCAAGTCAATGGATACAGTCCCATACTGAGTATCTACAGCAAAAGAAAAGGTCTATAGTCAACTTATGGATCAAACAAGGTCAAACATTTGTGAATGAAATATTGGCTTTTTTGGGGGTTATTTTGAATATGGGGCTTATCAAGAAACCAACTCTGAGGTCTTACTGGGATTGTACAAATCCAAGCCAGGCAACACCATGGTTCTCTAAACACTACAATAGAGAAAGGTTTGAACTATTACTCAAGTTTCTGCATTTTGCAGACAATTCAAAAATTCCACCACCAGATCACCCAGCATATAAATTGTACAAAATACAACCAGTTATTGATCACTTCCAGAGGACTTTCAAAAGTCATTACTATCCTGAGAGAAAAATATCCATTGATGAAAGCATTATTGGTTTTAGAGGTAAGACCCCTCATTTGCGACAGTATATGCCAAACAAGCATCATGCTAGGTTTGGAATAAAGGTTTGGTGTTTATGCGAGGCAAGAAGTGGTTATACTTATGGTTTTGAAGTATATAGGGGAACAGCTGGTATGCAAGTAAGTGATAATGGGGGCCGGGGACATATTGACCTTGTATGGAGGCTTTCTTGAGAAAGCAGATTTATTTCATCGTGTCATCACCTAGGTCTTGACAATTACTTTTCTTCACCTAAGCTATTTGAAGATCTTTGGCAGAATGGTACAACAGCAACTGGAACAGTTCGCACTAACCGTAAAGGACTGCCTATGGATGCTGTAAAGAAAAAACTGAAAAACAAAGAGGTTTCAGAGCGTAGAAAGGGTCCTTTTGTTATGTGTAGCTTACAAGGATGGCAAGAAAGAAAACACCTGTTCTTCTATCTACTTCCTCAAAAGGAGGCTATAAAATTGTAAAAAGAACAGGCAAACATGACAAAATTGTTCCACAAATTGTTGATGACTACAATCATGTCATGGGTGGTGTAGACTTGAAAGACACCAAGCTTTACTCATACCTAACTGAATGCAAGACACTGAAATGGACTAACAAGGCAGCCTTTTCACTGATTGGGACTGCTGTCCTAACAAAAGCTATTTACTGTATGTTGCTAATACATCAAGAAGCCATCCCTGGATAGATATAAGTTCATGGTCTCCTTAGTCGAGTCGCTTGTCCAGAACTACGAACCAGTAAAAATTATCAGGAAAAGACGTACACTGGAACAAATCCAGGCAGCTTCACTCTCGCCTGATCCAGTGGGGAGTCCCTCCCATGTAGCATTATCTGCAGATGATGGGCATAAGATTGTAAAGCTCCCAGTGGGGAAGAAGAGGAACTGTATAGCAGGTCACCCTAAAAGGGTCCGCTCAGGCTATTTTTGCCCAAAATGTGATGGAGGAATTTGCCCTGAATGCTTTGCTGTTTTTCACAATAAATGAAACACTAGCCATCAAATAAAAGGACGCTATTTGTGGGCCTTACAATTTAATACCCATAACACTACTGAGAATTAACTCTAAAGCCATTTTATGGTCATTCAAAGTAAATTTTGAAAAAATAAATTTTTTTTTTTTGTTTTTTTTTTAAAATCTCCCTCAGTTTTATCATTTTTCTTTCATCAGATTCTTTGCATTTATTTTTTTTTTTTTTTTTTTTTTTTTTTTTTTTTTTTTTTTTTTGGATAATTTCTTATAATGTATCAGAATATTCAAGCAATAGCTTTCTATTGATATATAACATCATATACTTCAGAGGAGTTCTACATGTCTAAAATTGAGATCAAACACAAACATCAAGAATTGGCTATGGCAGTAGTATTTTAGTACGTATTTCAATTAGGCGAACAATTATAAATCCGGGGTAAGTTAAAAATATGAAACAAATATTCCCATAAGAAATAAAGGGAATCAGGATAATTTGTTCCAGCCAACCCTATAAGTCCCCTTTTCACATTTTTTTTTTATTATTAATGTGTTCAAAATTTAAATTAAGAGTGTGAAGTAATGAAACAGTACCTTATTTGGAGTAAAATATTCTAAATTTTATTTTTCTATGTACGATTTACGAAGTGTTTGGTAAAAATGGCGCCGGCTGGCTGGGTGATGGAGGGAGGAGAGACAGGAACCCTTTGAGCAAACCAAATTGGTTGCAGTATGCAAAGGTTGATAAAATCAGTTTTATTCACATATTAGGTACAAAGACAATCAAAGGAATTGATAGTGTATATCCGATTGTGACAGAGAGAGAGAGAGAGAGAGAGAGAGAGAGAGAGAGAGAGAGAGAGAGAGAGGCGAGTTTACACTTGGATCTTGGGTGCACAAAATAGATTAATTATGCCACAATACATCAACTTACTGTGGGCAAGCGGCAGACTTTTAAAACAAACATGAGGATTTTGCAAACAAATAAGTAATAAGCCAAGGATGCAAGAAAAGGAAAGGGATAAAATAACTTATCACAGGGAAGCCCTTTCAACAAACAATTGAAGGCATGCAGTTTGTTTAACACAGAGATGAGTTACTTTTACGTAGTAAAATATCGTAACAAGCATTCACTAGATTGGATATTTACATAAACAAAAATGGTATTTTCATTTTAAAATGACATTTTTATAATAATATAAAGTTTCACTTATACTTACCCGGTGGTTACATATAGCTGTCGTCTCCTGACGTCACGGCAGAATTTGAAATTCGCGGTAGCGCTAATGGTTTGGCAGGTGATCCCTCTACCCCCGCCCTCTACCGGGTAACAGGAACCATTCCAGCAAAATGTCACAAGTTTCATGCCTACCTGTCCATATGAGGGGAGGCGGGCGGGCTTCGTTATGTAACCACCGGGTAAGTATAAGTGAAACTTTATATTATTATAAAAATGTCGATTTTCACTTATACAACTTCCCCTGTGGTTACATATAGCTGATTGATTGACACATTTAGGTGGTGGGACAATGGCAGCTAAAATAACAACTGTTGGAATTATCCGAAGATATAGGTTCCTTACCTTTAAAGACAGCTGACTCAGTGGTTACTGCCTCTGTAGTCTGCTGGCCTTTATTGTACCGACAGGATATATGGATCTGTGTGCCGGACACAATAATAAGTACTTGTCGTTGAGGATGTGACCGTAACGGACAAGACTATAATGCCCCTGCTCAAGGCGCAGTACAAAGCACAAAAAACACAAAGAAACGAGGGATCACCACACCCGGTTAAAAAATTTACACCAAGACATTAAAAGACTGAAAGATACTCAAAAACCCCATGTATCTTCAGACAACCTTAAAACAAAAAACCAAAATCAAGGAGAAAAGTTGGTGAGGATGGCCCCAATGTACTGCAATTTTCATATGTGGTTTGCAAATCTGTCAGATAATGAGATGCGAAGACAGAATTGTTTCTCCAATATGTAGATTTAATAATGTCTTTCAAAGACAGATTACGTCTAAACGCCATAGACGTAGCCACTGCTCTTATTTCATGAGCTTTGACTCTAAGCACTTTGATATCTGAGTCCTGACATTGTTCATGTGCCTCAGTAATCAAATTCCTTAAAAAGGAGAGTGCATTTTTAGAAAGAGGACAAGAAGGATCTTTCACTGAACACCACAGGTTATCACTCTTACCTCTTATACCTTTGGTTCTTTGCACATAATGTCTAAGTGCTCTCACTGGACAGAGGAGACATTCAGGCTCATTAGGCCCCACTAGCTCCGCAATGTTCTTTATAGAGAAAGAACGAGGCCAAGGATGGGAGGGATTTTCATTCTTAACCACAAAAACCCCAACATTGATGAGCAAATGGCTTTTCCCTTAGCAAACCCAACTCTCTTATCAATCGCATGGAGCTCACTGATCCTTCTAGCCGATGCTAAAGCACAAAGAAAAAGTCTTTCTAGTCAGATCTCTAAAAGAACTAGAGGAGATCGGTTTGAATTTATCAGACATCAGCCATTTGAGAACTACATCCAGGTTCCAAGCTACTGTTCTTGACCCTTTCTCTTGGTTGTATCAAAGGAACGAATCAGGTCTGAGAGGTCTTGATTATTAGAAATGTCCAACCCTCGATGTCTGAACACCGAAGACAACATAGCTCTATATCCCCTAATCGTCTGGGTAGAAAGCTTCTTAGTCTGATGAAGAAAAAGAGGTCTTAGAAGACGAAACTCCTTCTTTTTTGCACCAAGCTCTGAACTGGACCCACTTGGCTTGGTACACTCGATCAGAGGATTCTCTTCTGGATCTAGCAATAGCTCTTGAAGCTCTCTTTGAAAATCCTCTCTTTCTGAGGAGATGCTCGACAGTCTGAAGGTGACTAGTTGAAGAGCGGACAAGTTGTGATGGAACCTCAGAAAGTGGGGCTGTCTGAGCAGATCTCTCTTTAACGGCAAGTCTCTTGGAAAGTCCGTCAACAGCTGAAGAAGGTCCGGAAACCATTCCCTGGCCGGCCAAAAGGGGGCTATCAGAGTCATCCTTACGTTCCGATGACCTCTGAACTTTGTCAGAACTAGTCTTAGCACCTTAAGTGGAGGAAAGGCGTAGAAATCTACATTCGACCAGTCCAGAAGCATGGCATCCACTGCAAACGCCTCTTCGTCTGGAACTGGGGAGCAATACAGTGGCAGACAAGCCGTCTTGTTCGTGGCGAAGAGATCCAAAAGAGGACATCCCCAAATTTCCCAAAGTTCTTGCATATTTGAGGATGTAGAGTCCACTCTGTGGCGAGGACTTTGTCCTCTCCTGCTGAGAATGTCCGCCTTTACATTCTTCGAGCCTTGAATAAATCTTGTGCTCAAAACAACTTTGTTCTCTTTCGCCCAAATGAGCAAGTCTCTCGCTGCCTCGCACAAAGAGAACAAGTGTGTCCCCCCGTTTTTTTATGTAAGAGAGAGCCATGGTGTTGTCTGCTTGAACCAGCACTACTTTCCCTCTTACCTCTGTCTGGAAGGGCATTAGAGCAAAATGGATCGCCTTTAGCTCTTTCAGATTTATGTGAAAGCTTTTCTGATGACTCTGCCAAAGTCCCGACACTTCCTTTTTCCCCAGAGTGGCTCCCCACCCTTTGTCCGATGCGTCTGACAAGAGCGTAAGATTGGGGTTCCAACTGGCTTAGGGACAAGCCCTCCTCTAGCCTTCCTTCTGACTTCCACCAAAGGAGGTCCTGCTTGATCCCTTCCGAGATGGGGAACACAAAAAGGAGTCTGGGAACTTCTTCCTTTGCCACTCCTGTTTAAGTAAAATTGAAGTGGTCTCATGTTGAGCCTCCCCAGACTTACAAATTGCTCTAACAAGGCCAAGGTTCCTAACAGGCTCATCCATTGATTCGCCGAGCAAGTTTGTCTGCAGAGAAACTCGTCTATCTTGTTCTGGCAAGAGTCGATCCTTTGACGAGATGGAAAAGCCTGAAAAAGAACTGAATTCAGTCTCACTCCTAAATAAACTATCTCCTGAGAGGGAGTGAGGCACGAGTTGTCCTTGAAGACTAACAATCCCAGGCTGTCCGCCAACCTTAAAGTCTTTTCTAAGTCCTCCACACACTTCTGTCTGGAACTTGCCCCGAGAAGCCAATCGTCCAGATACATGGAGATCCGTATCCCGTCCAGATGAATCCACTTTCCTACTGATGACAGAACTCTGGTGAACACTTGTGGAGCTGTCGACAGGCCGAAACAGAGGGCCCTAAACTGGTAAATCCGGCCCTGGAATACGAATCTCAGGAATCTCCTTGATTCCAAATGAATCAGAATATGAAAGTAGGCGTCCTGAAGGTCTATGGAAACCATCCAGTCTCCTGGATGAAGAGCTGCTAATACCGACTGGGTCGTTTCCATAGAAAACTTTGTCTTCAGGACAAAGACGTTCAGGGCGCTCACATCCAACACCAGTCTCCAACCCCCCCCCCCAGGCCTTCTTTACCAGGAAAAGGCGATTGTAAAATCCTGGTTCCTGAGGAGAGTCCACTAACTCTATGGCCCTCTTTGCCAGTAAAGCGAGAACTTCTTGATGGAGGGCGGCAAATTTCTCGGAGTTCTCCGAGTAAGCGGGTAAATTCACAGGAAATTCTGTGAGAGGGGGGTGCTTGCTGAACGGAATGATGTAACCTTCCTTTAGGACCTGAACCGTCCAAGGATCCGCTCCGAGATGAAACCAGGTCTGCCAGAAAAGGTGTAATCTGGCTCCTACTGCTGTGTGGAGGACTACGAGCCTACTTCTTGATGGAAGAGGGAGTGGTTTTAGACGAGGCTCTACCTCTCCCCCGAAACCTAGAGAAAGATCTAATGGGAGCTCTACCTCAAAATCGTTTAGGGGCTTCCGTGGTGGGAGCACTCCGAGAACAGCCACCTCCTCCACTACACTAGCACTAAGTAACTTGTCACTCTTAAGTACCACTTCTTGCACTGTCTCACCCATTTTCTGCATAGTGGTGAGGAAAGAGACAAATTTCGAGTCCTTATCGGCTAGTAATACTGACACGGGATCGGGATCGGGAGATACAGAGTCGAGGGCAGGAGAAACAACTACGGGGTTAATAGGATCAGGATTAACAGAAATCAAAGGAATATCCTGGTTACTCACTGACTTAGAATTAGATCTCTGTGAAGCCTTTCTGATTCTATCCTTTTCTAACTTTCTCATATACTTTTCCAAAGCCTTCCACTCCTGAGATGTTAAGAGACTTACATTCTTCACACGTATTCTCAAAAGAACATTCACGTCCCCTACAGCTAACACAAGTATAATGAGGATCAAGTGAAGCTTTAAGAAGTCTAGTCTTACACCCTCTACTACACACCCTATACTGAATAGAGCCGGTGTCAGACATCGTGACAAAACAAAATTAATTCCTAAAAAGGACAACAATTCTTCCAAAACCGAAATAACTCTAGCGCTGCTAGCAAAAAGATCAGAAAACTCAAGGTACATCACCAAAAGGCAAAAACCAAGATGATCAATTCAAAATTCCAACCAGCAGAGGAACCGTGTTGTCGGTTCCGACGGTAGGAAACTTCTGACATTTTGCTGGAATGGTTCCTGTTACCCGGTAGAGGGCGGGGGTAGAGGGATCACCTGTCAAACCATTAGCGCTACCACGAATTTCAAATTCTGCCCTGACGTCAGGAGACGACAGCTATATGTAACCACCGGGGAAGTTGTATAAGTGAAAATAAGTTTTTAAATATACTTACCTGGTAGTTACATATATACTATAGCTTTATCCCTCCGATTCGTCGCGCGCACGGCAGAAATTAAAAATTCGCGGCTATCGCCGATAGACGGTCAGGTGATCATACCTGTGCTCCCTCTATCCAGGTAGTACTTGGAACCATTCCCATTTGCCCTCAGAAATTCCATGCCCCTGTTCTCAGAGGGGAGGAGGGAGGGACCTTTTATATATGTAACTACCAGGTAAGTATATTTAAAAACTTATTTTAAAATGAAAATATCATTTTTAAATATCTAACTTACCTGGTAGTACATATATATAGCTGATTGACACCATTGGTGGTGGGTTACAGAACCGCAACATTAATCGCTATAAATTAGCTGTACCAATAATCTGGTTCCTACCTGATAAGGAAGCTGGCTTCATAGTTTTCCTGCCTCATTCGCCTGCATTCCTTGAGAGACCCAGCGATCCACCCAGGGGGCTGTAGAAAGTCTCTGTGGGGCTGCCACACGGTCCTCGACCTTAACATGACTAGACCACACCCTTGCTATCCTGACATAAGCCATGGAAAATGGAGCTGACCACCTGACCCACTAAAAACACACTCCATAAAACCTAACTTGAGACTTGCACCCCAGACCGTGGAAGGTTGCAACAACCTTCACAGACAATCTGTGAGATCAAGTTCAAGAAGATGCAAGGGTATAAACAAGGTTATAGGTTAGAGGCAGTAGTACCTTCTCCAACTACGGCGCCGGAGGCAACGTACAGACCCAGGGAACAACAATCCTCATATTGGGTCTGTACCTCTTTTAGGCAACAATCTGCGAAGATTGACTTGCTTCGCCAGAATGTCAGTTCCAAAATCGATTTCATCGACTTGTTGTGCCTTTAAGCCATCGAAGTCGCCACAGCTCTTAATTCGTGTGCTTTGACTTTGAGGATTGGGAAGCTTTTCTCGTCACAGTTCTGGTGAGCTTCCCTTATTAAATCCTTGATAAAGAACGCCAGTGCATTCTTTGACAAGGGTAACGAAGGTTTCTTCACTGAGCACCAGAGGTTGTCTGTCCTACCAAATGAGTCCTGGTATGGTAAAGGATCTGGGCCATGGCTAAGAAGGATTCTTGTTCTTGGCGAGAAAACCTAGTTGCAGCGATCAGACTGCATTCTCTCCATTGAAGCCTACATCTTTGCTAAAGGCTTGCAATTCTCCTATCCTCTTGGCTGTTGCCAACGCAACCAGGAATAGGGTCTTCTTAGTGAGATCCTTCCACGTAGCCTTGTCGAGAGGTTCAAACCTACTCGAGGTTAAAAACATCAGGACTACATCCAAATTCCAAGAGGGGATTGGGTTGTCCTTACTCTTAACTGTCTCAAAGGACCTTATGAGGTCTGAGAGATCCTGGTCTCCCGACACGTCAGTATCTCTGTGACGGAAGACTGACGCTAGCATGCTGCGGTATCCCTTGATGGTTGATATTGCTAGTTTCTCTTGGGTTCTTAAGTGTAACAGAAAATCTGCCAGTTGAGTTAGAGAGGTACTGGAAGAGGAAATGTTGTTAATTCTGCACCATTCCCTGAACACGTCCCACCTTGACTGGTACACCTTGATTGTGGACATCCTCCTCGCTCTCGCGATTGCTCTTGCAGCTTGCCTCGAAAAGCCCTTCGCTTTTGCCCAGTTTTTTATAGTCGAAAGGCAGTTAGATTGAGAGCGAGGAGATTTTGATGTTATCTCTCTATATGTGGCTGTCTGAGTAGATCGTTCCGACAAGGTAACGATCTGGGGGTGTCTACTAGCCACTCCATCACTTCTGTGATCCAGGGTCTCATGGGCCAAAAACAGAGCTATCAGGGTCATGCGGGCGTTGTTCGACTCCCTGAACTTCTTCATGACTCTGTCTAGGATTTTGAATGGGGGGAAGGCGTCCACTGCCACTGCTTCCTGGTCTGGGACTGGAGAGCAGTAAACAGGTAACCTCTTTGATCTCTGCGTCGCAAAGAGGTCTATTGACGGTTCTCCCCACAGATTCCAAAGCCTGCTGCACACCTCGTGATGTAGGGTCCATTCTGTCATGAGAACCTGTCTTCCTCTGCTGAGAAGATCCGCTCTGACATTGTTCTCTCCCTCTATGAAGCGGGTTATCAGAGTTATATTGTTCACTTTTGCCCACGGCAGGAGATCTTTTGCTGCCTCGTAAAGGGAATCCGAACGAGTGCCTCCCTGTTTCCTGATGTAGGCCAACGCTGTGGTGTTGTCTGCATTGACTTGTACTAATTTGTTCTGGACCTCCTCCTGGAAGCGTATTAGCGCTAGATGAATAACCACCAGTTCTTTCACGTTTATAGGCCATTTCTTCTGATGGTCTTACCATAGACCAGAGATCTCGCCCTTCCCCAGTGTTGCACCCCACCCCACGTCCGATGCGTCTGAATGCAACACTAGGTCGGGGTACTTCTGTTGAAGTTCGAAGCCTTCTTGTAGTTTGTTGGTGTCGTCCCACCAACTCAACTGATTGTTCTGGAACAACCTACCAAGTCCACAGCGTAAACCGTAATTGAATCAGGCGCTCTGACAGCTGCCTACTGACTGCGTTCGGTAGTGAGGGATGTTGTCCAAGCATCCGAGCAAGTCACGTGATTCTTTTAAAGGGTTATGCCAAGAGACCATACAAATTGTCTATTTGTTTGTCACTGAAGCTGGATGGCAAGGTGGTGAATCTCTTAACAAGGTGATGATTCTCTTAAGGCATGTGCCCAATAGGCGAAAGTCAATTGCCCTCTAGAGACCGAGGCCCTTAATGGCAAGACATTCTCATAGTAGTTGA
>NC_087200.1:107993278-108033278 GCF_015104395.2 Macrobrachium nipponense | reverse complement strand
CAGCACTTACGAGTATCGAACGATCGCCAAGCAATCACTACACAGTAAGCCATATATTTTCATTATCTCCCTTCAACTACTGAAACTACCAAACAGTATAATAACCATTCATTTCTATTCTTTATTCTATCTTTACCTAATGTTTTTTTTTTTTTTTAAATGTATTGCATGAATAAGTTTTTCAATTTACAGCATCCTTTTACCAATAGAATACTTAAAGCACAAGGGGTAGATGCTGACCAATAGGAGAGCAGGACCTTATGGGGTGACTAGCATCAGGAACCAATGGGAGAGCGGGAGGATGGTGGCGAGTTTACTCAGTTGGCGGCGCGGGAGTTTTAAAATTGTTCTCGGTGGTCCGGGTGAATCTCGGGACTTGAAAACTTTTTGTATGTGGAGCAGTAAAATTTTTCGCATTGGCTTTCGTATCTCGAGTTTTTTGTAAGTAGAGCCTTTCGTATCTCGAGGTACTACAGAGTTGTAAACGCCACCCCCACCAGTATCGAGTTAGACATACCAGTAGATTTGGCAACATTCCCTCTATTTGTTGCATTTCTATGCTATTCAGGAGTTTCAAAAAGGTTGAAATCCCTACTTGAGCAGTAGGATTTATCGATTTTGTCTACATGAATGAACGTGGTGTCGTGCAGAGGTTACAGCCTCATAAAGAGCTCAGTTAGAACCACAAGGAAGCGCGTTCGCAGCTCAAGAGCGAGCCAATGAGAGCGTGCGTCACTTAGCAGGTAGTCAGTTCTAAGCCAATTAGCATTTTTCCCAATAAGGCGCCCGTAAGTGTCGGCCAATCACCGCACAGTTTACAATCTAGATTATGACAATTAGTCCCCCACCCTCCCTACCCCCCTTATTTTCAAGTTCTTTAGCGGATGTACAGTAGTTTCATGGTGAGTACAGATTAAAACATTTGCTTTTCTTAGAGAAGTAGTAGTGAGTGCAACAGTAATATTTTTCTATAATTTTTAAGTTTGATTATTATCATGATATTGGTGATGATTATTTTAATGGCTAAACATTATGATGGAATGTTATCATGGTCAACATCATTATTACTAATATTACCGGATTATTATTATTATTATTATTATTATTATTATTATCATCATCATCAGTATAACATCCATGATTGTTCTACCACGAAAGTATTTTCATGGTGAGTACACATTTTATTATCATTATTATTAATATCAATATTATTAACTAATATTACTGTATTACCATTATTATTGATATTATTTTTATATTTTTAAAATATCATTATTATTATTATTATTATAATTATTATTATTATTGATAGCAATTACTATTATTATTATTATTACATCTATTGCTGTTATGACACAAATATAATAACACTTTATTATCCTTAAACACATTTAATTATGGTTTAAGTGCTGCCTCCTAGGGAAGCGGTTGTTACGACCCCTTCTGGAAGAAGTGGGGTGTCTGGACCTGAAGGGTGCCTAGGAAAGCGGGAGGGGCCTGGGGGAGGGCTGAGTTCCCTGGTCTCTCCAGTTCCGCAGGGGTGACTCCGTGGGGGGAGCCGCGAGGGTCCTATTCTGAGGCTTCGGTCTCTCGCTAGGTCTTTTCGGCACCGACTGACGTAGGGGAGGGGCCCTATAAACGATTGGGCCTTGGCTGGCCTTCCTCCCCCGTTCCACAGACTCCTCCACTAGCTTATCCGGAAAGAGAGCAGCCCCTTCCACTGGGGCGTTCCGAAGGGTCCTTAGCTCCCTCTCTGGAATGCTCCTAGGGAGCTTGGCTAGCACAGAATCCCTCCTCCTCAAGATCCAGTTCGGCCAAGACGAGACCAGTTGGGTCGTGAGGAAGCCCAGGGACTTATCCCCTGACAAAATCAGTTCCTTGAATTGGGCAAGAGAGGCCTCGTCCCTCAAGTCGTGGAGGGTGGGGAACCTGGCTACCGCCCCGGACCACAGATCTAACTAAGAAGTCACGTGAACCGAGGTCCAAGCTGTGACTTCCATAGCCATAGCCTCCTGGTGAGAGAAGGAGACTAGTCCCGACGTAAGCCTCTCTTCCGAGAGTCTGGCCGCTAGGGTTGCCAAGTTACCCTCCACGGATTTGGGGAGGAGAGGGGCACCTCCCGGGGCATATAGCCTTCTCTGACTCGGCCTAGACGCTGGGAGTAGCCTAGCCGAGGAGTGCCAACGTAAGGAGTTACTGGAGCCTGCAATGAGTTTCTCCACCACTGTCAGGGCCTTCTCCGTATTGTTGGACCTAGGGAGGCTGAGAGAGGGCTTGGGTTCCTCTGGGTCCCTGAACAGAAAGTCCACCACCATGGATCTGTTGTCCTCTACCGTCGGGGCTGGTTCCTCTAGCCGATTTATGGACCTAATAAGAGAGAGGACTCTCCTAAAAGTTGAACCTTCATCCACTGGACCCAGTTCCTCCAGGGCATTCTGGAGTACTTCATGGATAAGGGTCTCTTCCTCAGCGTCCCGCGACGGAGGAGAGGCCCCAGACCCTAGATGGAGGGAAGCTGGAGAAGCTCCCCGGAGAGGGACTCCCAAACCCGGTTGCAAACCAGTCTCCTGCAGGGGGGGATGCCCTGAATGCCTGGACCGCCCCGAGGAGGGACTCATACCTGAGCGGTGGAGGGGCTCTGAACCCCTTAAGGAAGTATCGGCTCTAAGCTTCATCCGCGAAGGCGACAAGCGTGCGGGAACACGGAAGCAGGGAGCTCGCTCGGTCATGGAGGCCAACCCTATGGCTGACGAGACCGAGGCGGGATCCACCGGGACCGAGGGACGAGCAGGGAGGGAGACGGCTGGGAACCCCCCCGTGAGAAACCGTCCTGGGGGCCACCCTCGGAGAAGGAGAATGCCGCCGCCCCTTGGGGGAGTTGTCCCGACGCCTGTCACTCCCTCTACGATCACAGTTTCGACGATGAGAGCGGGAAGAGCCGCTCGAGGACGAGGAGTAGCTACACCTCCTGCGTCTCCATTGACGGTGTCTCTTCTTGGAGGAGCGTTTCCTCCTACGGGAGGATCGCTCCCTTGAGGAGGAACTCAAGAAGAACTCCTATCCCCTGACGAATCCTGACATCTCTTGCTTCTCCTCCGGCGACTCCCGTCGCGGGGGGAACGTGGGGAGCGTTTCGGCCGCTTGGGGGACACCCCTATCACAGCGGGACCGCCCCTGAAGGCCGCTCCCAAGGCCATCCCCGGCTCCTCCTGTCCCCTAGACGGGAAGGCATCGTCCTTCACCGGGGATCTGCACGGAGTACGAGGGGGAAAGACATCCCCGACGGCAGACGGGAAAAGGGTCGGAGCTGGGTGGTTGGGTGGCTCTGTGACCGGGTAAACCGGCCCGGCTCCGGCTGCGAGCAGTGATCTCCGCTTGAGAGCGGAAGGAGCCGCAGCGAGGCGAGCCGTAGCGGGGAAAGCCATTGCGAGGAGAGCCGAAGAGGGGAGGGGCGAAGGGGGAGAGCTGACACGGGGAGAGTCGAAGCGGGAACAGACTCACCTAGGCCCCCCCCCCGCTGGGAGGGGGCAGGAGAAAGAACCTGTAGAAAGGTGGGAGCCTTCCTCTCCGACGATACCGAAGGAGAAGGGGCGCCACCGTCTCTGCGGCTGCTCTCACTCCTCGACTCCCGCGAAATCTTCGCCGACGAAGCTTTAGATCTCTTTTTCTTCTTAGTGGAAGCCAAATCCCACTGATACGATGGCCAAGAAACGCACTCCACGCACGTGTTGGCTTTAGAGCAAGCGCCCCCCCCTACACGAATTACACAAGGAGTGTGGATCAATTAGATGGGGCGAGAGAAAAGCTCCACAAGCCCATCCTTCAGGACCAGGGCAACGACGTTGAGGCTCCGAAGCCGACATCGCACATAAACACGACACACGTACACAAAGCACACACACGGACAAGGGAAAAGGGCCGGATACCGGATGAGCAGGGGCGTATGCACGTTCCTGCGACCAGAGGACTAGGTGGCTATAGGTCATTAGGATGGCGTGTTCTTCGACCCCTGGGGCATAGGCCTGACCAGGGTGCGGCATATAACCAGATTTTTCTGGTTGGACCCGGATCGACATCCGGGAATCTCCAATGGAATGGTTCGAGGTAAGTATCTCGCATCGGAACAAATATATATAAATATCAATATATATATATATATATAATAGTATATATATATATATATAGATATATATATATATCTATTATAATATATAATATATCATTTTCATACATTCAACTTACCTGTCAGATATATACTAGCTGATTGACACCCTTTGGTGGAGGGCAAGAGACAGCTAACTACTGACTAGACAGGTAAACAACATATGTTGTAAGTATTTATAGACCTTGGTTCCTACCTTATTAGGTGGAAGACTTCGTGGCTACTGCCCAGAAGTCTGCTTCACCTCAAGAGCCTTAGCGAGATAGTGATCTGCGGCCAAGAGTTCTTGTGGGTCTGTCGATGGGGTTTCATCCGCTTACTCGGCAGAGCCTAACTGGCATTTGTCAATGGGTGCTAATCCGCTTATATGACAACACGCCTTCTTTATGGAGCACACAACCGATCCCGATCACCCGATCCTAACCCCTGTTAGTTCTAAGATTGCCAAGAGTCATCCCCAAACTCTTAGCAAACAACCAAAAACTCGATAAACACACATACAAAATTAAAAAAAAAAAAAAATTTTGTACCCCTCTAAAAGTCAGTTGTCACTCGATTTCCTAATGAAGAGAAGTGAAGGCCGCCAGTGCGGCATCTGACACTCCCATGCACAGGAAATACAAGAACACATCCAACAAGAGGGTTACGTACACACATTTAAGGATCGGTGCTCTCTCCTTTACCCAGAACCGTCTGTGCTGACACAAACGGACCTAGAGAAAAACATTTCTCATACGTAACTCGCACATCTTTTAAGTAATGAGATGCAAATACTGAGTTGCATCTCCAATAGGTTGCATCCAAAATATTTTTAAGTGACATATTCCTTTGGAATGCAATAGACGTCGCGATTGCCCTTACCTCATGAGCTCTTACTCTTAATAGATTAAAAAAAGTCATCTGGGCAGTTCTTATGAGCCTCAGTAATGACACTTCTAACAAAGAAGGCCAAAGCATTTTTAGACATTGGTCTCTTGGGGTCCTTCATCGAGCACCATAGACCGTGTTGTGAACCTCCCAACTGCTTCTTTCTGTCCAGATAGAATTTCAGTGCTCTAACTGGACAAAAGTGATCTTTCTATTCTGTGCCCACTAGGCTAGTAAGTCCTTTTACCTCGAGCTCCTGGGCCAGGGATTCGAAGGGTTCTCATTTTTGGCAAGAAAGAGTCTGGAATGAACAAATCGCAGAATCTCCTTTGAAGCCAACGTGACTCAAGGGCGTGCAACTCGCTGACCTTTTAGCCGTAGCAAGAGATAGCAGAAATATACATTTTCTAGTGATATCCCGGAATGAAGCCGTATGAGGTGGTTTGAACTTCTCGGAGGACAGAAATTTCAGGACCACATCCAAGTTCCAGCTCGGAACCCTAGGTTCTACTGACTTCGATGTTTCAAAGGAACGAATGAGATCGTGCAAATCTTTATCATTCGTCAAATCTAATCCCCTGTTTCTGAAGACTGCTGAAAGCATACTTCTGTACCCCTTAATAGTTGGTACAGAGGAGATGCGACTTTTTCCCTCAGGAAAGAAGGAATCCGCAATTTCGGTCACAGAGGTATTGGAAGAGGACAGCTTCTTCGACCTGCACCAGTTTCTGAAAACTTCCCACTTCGATTGGTACACTCGCCTAGTAGATGATCTGCGGGCTCTGGCAATTGCGGCTTGCCGCCTTGCGAGAAAACCCTCTCGCTCTGACAAGTCTTTTCGATAGTCGAAAGGCAGAGCAAGAGAGGGTAGATTTTGATGGTACCTCTCTGAAGTGGGGTTGTTTGAGCAGATCTATCCTGTTTGGAAGAGATCTGGGGAAGTCCACTGTCCACTCCATTACCTCCGTGAACCAAATTCGGGATAGCCAATATGGGGCTATCAGTCATATCTTGGTCCCTTCGAGGCCATAAAACTTTCTGACTACTTCCCCCAGTATCTTGAATGGGGAAAAGCTACACATCTAGCCCTGACCAGTCCGGAGAAGGGTGTCTATTGCATAAGCCCTGGGATCTTCTACTAGGGCACAAAATGTGTCCCCAATTAATCCTTTTGGAGAGAAACGTGGCGAATAGATCTACCTGAGGTTTCCCTCCTTTAAGATACCAAAGGCTCTGACAGACTTCCGAGTGGAGGGTCCATTCTGTAGGAAGGACCTGGAACCTCCTGCTCAGTCTGTCCGTCTCATGTTCCTTCCCCTTTGGACAGATTCCTGTGCTCCCCTTGGTTAGGACAGAAATTCTTGTTAGGAGGAACCACGTTCCTTTGATTCACCCAAATCAAGCCAGATCTCTGCTAGTTCGTATAGGGCGAGAGAGTGAGTTCCTCCTTGTTTTTTTGACATAAGCCAGAGCGGTTTGTATTGTCGGAGTTTATCTGTATCACTTTGTCTGACTATGTGCTCGAAGCTCTTTAGTGCAAGGTGAATTGCAAATAGCTTCTTGCAATTTATGTGCCATGACACCTGTTCTTCCGACCAGGTGCCTGACACTCTTGGATCTAAGGTCGCACCCCAACCTGTCTCCGACGCGTCTGAGAACAATGTCAGGTTTGGGTTCCGTACTTCCAAGGATACTCCTTTGTTTTCTTCCAAAGGGGTCTACCACCACCTTAATTGATCTTTTATTTCCGATGAGATTGGAAACGTGTTCGAGAGCTGTCCTGTCTTCCAACTCCAACTGCTTCTCAGGAAGAACTGAAGCGGACAGAGTGTAGTCTTCCTAGAGAAAAGAACTGTTCGAGCGAGGAAAGGGTCCCCAGAAGGCTCACCATTCCCTCGCTGAAGTGCGCTCTTTCTCTAAGAAGTTCAATACTGTGGAACAGCCTTTCCTTATTCTCTCTTGAGAAGGAAATACTCGAAAACCCCGAGAATCCATCTGAATCCCCAGATAGACTACGTCTGGCTGGGGACCATCTGAGATTTCTCGAGGTTCACGATTAATCCTAATACCTTCGTCAATTCCTCCAGGATTGTTGACAGATCCTCCAAACACTGCTTTCGAGACCTGGCCCTGATGAGCCAGTCGTCCAGGTATAGGGAGACGTTTATCCCTTTCATGTGTAGGTGTTTTGACACATTTTTCATCAAGTCTGTAAAGACTTGGGGAGCCGTAGATAGGCCGAAACACAGGGCCCTGAACTGATAGATCCTTCCCTTGAACATGAAAGCGAAGGTACTTCCCTCGATGAATGGTGAATCGGACGTGGATATGCGTCTTGAAGATCTAAGGATGCCATCCAATCTCCTTGACGGAGTGCTGCAAGTACTGAAGCAGACGTTTTCCATGCTGAACTTCTGTTTTGTTCTACGAATTTGTTCAGCAAACTTACATCCAGTACCAGTCTCCATCCCCCCCGAGGCTTTCGCTACGAGAAACAAGCGATTGTAAAACCCCGGGGAGCTGTGATCCAGTACCAGTTCTATTGCTCTTTTGTCCCACATCTGTTCCACCATTTGACGAAGAGTATTCATCAGAACAGGGTCCCTGTATCTGGCGGACAGTTCCCTCGGTGATGTTGTCAAGGGGGGCCTGTCCTTGAATGGGATATAATAACCCTTCCTGATTATTGACATCAACCAAGGATCGGATCCTATGTCTTCCCATGCTCCCGCAAAGAACTGTAACCTGGCTCCTACAGGTGTCTGGAGGAAAGATTTCTCATTTTCCCTTCTTAAAGGAACGGAAGGAAGATCTTCCCCTTCTCTCTGTTGTCTTCCTTCTGGCAATGGATCTAGCCTGAGGGCCTCCTCGAAAGGGCTGCTGTTGCTGAGCTGGCCTAGTGGCTTTCTTTTCCTCACTGGCCACATGTCTATTCTTCCTTGAGGATTGTCTTAGAAGATCTTGAGTGGCCTTCTCAGTTAGTGAATGAGCAATGTCTCTCACCAACTGAGAAGGAAATAAATGTTCTGAGAGAGGCGCAAACAATAAAGCGGATCTCTGCGAAGGAGAGACGGCCTTAGTGAGAAAAGCACTATGAACCGCCCTCTTCTTAGTATTCCCACACCAAAGAGGGAGCATACTTCCGCCGATCCATCTTGAACAGCCTTATCAATGCATTTGTAAGGATGCTATGTAAGGTTTTCGGGTTTTTAGTTGTTCCCTTTTTTCATGGAACTTTTAGCAATAACTCCAAGGGACCAATCCAGGAAGTTTAAATACTTCTAAAGTGTGGAAAAGTCCCTTGAGGAGATGGTCCATTTCCGAAAGACCCCATGTTGCTTTAGCCGAATTTAAGGCGTGTCTCCTCGAGGAGTCTACGAGACTCGAGAAGTCTACGAGACTCGAGAAGTCTGACTCAGCTGACACGGGCAGAGACAATCCATATTTCTCTCCCGTTTCGTACCATATGCCTCTCCTACCCGTTAGTTTAGCAGGAGGCATGCAAAAGACTGTCCTTCCTAACTCCTTCTTTGTCTTGATCCAGGAGTCAAAAGATTGTAGGCCCTTTTCATAGATATGGCCGGCTTCATTTTCAGGAAAGATGAAGACTTGTGCGCTTTCGTGCTTGAAAAAAGAGAGCACAGAGAAGGAGGAGCGGCTGGAGTCAAGGCATCTCCATATTCTTCTAAGAGAAGAGAAGAAAGAACTTTATAATTTGAAAGTCCTTCTTTGTTAGTGATTTCGCCCTCCGAGACGTCTTCTAAATTAATAGGCTCGGAAGGAGAAGGCTCCCTTCTCTCATCTGTCTCCTCCCTTGATCTCTTCCTTTCCGAAGAAGCACTTCTACTAGGAGAGGGACTAAGAGTAACTCTCTCTCTACGTCTATCATTAGGCGAGTCGTGCATAACAGTTTTACGCCTGGAAGACTCCTGTCGGATATCAAGCTCTTCATGAGGAGAATGCGCCCTGCGTTTAGCAGGAGTATCTCGCTGAGAATATCCTGGCGCGCCTGGTAGGAGTATCGTGTTTGGAATACTCCTGGCGCCTGGCAGGCGCAACACGCTTCGAATACTCCTGGCGTCTGGTAGGCGCATCGCGCTCCGAATACTCCTGGCGCCTAGTAGGAGTATTAAGTTCAGAATACTCCTGGCGCCTGGGAGGAGTATCAAGATCAGAGTACTCCTGGCGCCTGGCAGGCGTATCTCTTTCTGAATACTCCTGACCTTTGGAAGGCGCATCTAGTTCCGAATACTCCTGGAGTTTGGTAGGAGTATCGCACATGGAAGGCGCATTTCGTTTGGCAAGTATATTGCGCTTAGCAGGCGCTCTACTCCTATCAGGAGCTTCCTCTTCTCCAGTTGGATCTTGTTGCTTGGATGAAGTTCCAGTCCTTGAACGATCTACAGGAAACTCAGGCTCTTTGCGCCTACTTGGCACCTGGCTCCTAGCTGGCGCCAGACGCTTGGCAGGAGTTACTTCCTTTTCCTCTTCTCTCCTGCCTGACGCTCCGCTTCCCCCAGAGATGGTCGCCTGTGCGACACCTCTCCTGGAAGGCTCGTTGCGCCTGACAGGAGATCGGTATTTGGATCTCTTAAAGGGAAGCCTATCATCCTTCTTACGAGTAGGCTCTTTAGAAAGTACTACTACCAAAGACGCTAATTGCTCCTGCATATTCATCAAAATTTTCCTGGACGAGGACTCATTTGAATCAGGAGAGGGAGATCTGGCAGGCGCTCGAGGATCTCTTACAGTCCAAGGATCTAACTCCTTTCTAGCCTTCTTTATTACCGAAGGCACATCTTCTTCAGAGAAGCGCTCAGGACTAGAATTAAGCTCAGGTTCTTTCTAATTCCTCTTAAGCGGACGGGAAAGCTTCGACTCCTTCCATCCTCTTCTCGGAGAAAGCAAACTAGATGACGAAAAGCACTCTCGTAGGACGCTTTTCCTATAACTGTCCCTGGCAGTCTGAGATGTAATAGATTCTGCCGAAGGGACGCCTGATCGTTAGGGATTCTCCACAACCTCCATAAGGCTTTCGACTTCCTTCTCCTCTGGGCCAGGGAGCTTGAAGCGGTCTAGGCCTGGGAGCGTCGAAGAGACGACCAGACGCCCCCTCCACCACACTGGGGACACTAAAATCACTTGAGAAACCACATTCACTTCTCTTACCTTCCAATGCTGCCATTTTTTCCTGCATTTTCTGAAGGGAAGCTCTGAGTTCCGCCATTTCTGAGGCTGAATCAGAGGGATTAACAACTTGTGAACGGGCTGAAATAGAATGGGCATAGTTATCATAAGAAGCAGCTACAGAACTAGATAGAAGTTCACGAGATCTAGACATTTTCCGGCTTTTGTAAGCCGCCTTCTTCTCTCTATCTTTCTCTAACTTCTTCAAGTAAGAAGTTAGATTCTTCCATTCTTGCGCACTCAGTTTCTCACACTCGTTACACATATTCTCAATCGAGCATTCAACCATTCTACAACCACTGCATGCAGTGTGAGGATCTACCGAAGCTTTCGGAATCCTCACCTTACAGCCCTCATTCACACACACTCTGAAACTAACACTAGAGTCAGACGTATTCACGAAAATCCAAAGCCAAGTCCAAAAAACAGTCCACGATAGCGAATGCCAAACAACGATCCAAGTACGTCACCAAAAATCAGTCGAAAGATGATCAAAAGCGTTGTGAAAAAAGAATTCCAGTAGGAGGAAGTAACAACAATGTTGATACCACCGGCAACAGAGAGAATCTGATTAGAAAACGGGAATGGTTCCTAGTCCTGCCACCCAGAGCAGGGCGGTAGATCACCTGACCTACCTGTAGCGAGTGCCGCGAAATTTGAATTTCTGTCAGGGACGACGGAGTCGATAGCTATGTATATATCTGACAGGTAAGTTGAATGTATGAAACCGCGAAGTAGGGTCCCCCCTATTTTTTAAATGCGTAGTATACATTTTTTTTGTGTACATGTACATGTAAATAATAACTGTATTCTTATAACAAGATACATAACTCACCTCTATCAATGTTGGTATTGAATCATGTTGGTATCGAGACTAACCTTCTTTTCCCAACAGTCCATTATCCACACTGATAACACATTCTCCATTTGCACAATCCTCTTATTACGACGAGTCACAATGCGCTTAGTGTCCCTGGAGAACGTTATTGAGGCAGTTTTACGGATTTTTAATTCGTCTTTTTTTATGTAGCGAACCGTTGATTCATTCAGTCTGTACATGCGGGCAACAGACGCATAGCTACTGTTTGCCTTAAACATATCCAATAATTTCACTTTCTCGTTCACCGTCATCATTTTTCTCTTCTTCTTGGGTTCACCAGAGGATGTAGAGGGTGTAGGAAGTTTAGGAGCCATTTTCAAGGGCGTCACAAGCACTATTTTGCACAAAAAAAGCACAAAAGAACAGCCAAAACTTTCATGTGGCAAGAGAACAATGAATACGGTCTTCCTTCGCTGGGCGCTGGGCAGGGAGAGATGCTGGGTAACACGTCTCGGCGGCTCGGCCAATCAGCTTGCGAGATTCAGGAGCAGAGATGGCCAGCGAATCAGAGAGGTGGATTTTGAGTTCCACGCCATCTCCGTGTTGATACCTGATGTTCTAATGTACTCTCTCTGCCTTCTGCTAGCGTCCGCGCCATTTTTTCTCAACTTTGAATTTTTGATGAATATTTTTGAAAAATCCGCGATGCACTGAGGGCGCGAAACTTGAGGCGCGAAGTAGCGAGGGATTACTGTAAAGTGTATAACCCGGAATACATCTCTCGGTCTATTCCAGGGTCTTCTCCTCGCTGCGTGACACTGTGTTCAGTCTTGTGGATCGTTTCCGTAACCAGGGATACCACCTGTTTATGGATAATTATTATAACTCGGTATCCCTGGCCCAGGAACTGTATGAAGCAGGTGTGCATGTCAGTGGTATCCTTCGCTTAGTGCATGGGGCCCCGAATGTCCTCAAGAGGTTTGCTAGCCAGCCACAATATCTGGCAAGAGGAGAGACAGAGTGGCGGCGGAAGGGAGCTGTCTTCGTCATCTAATGGAAGGGGTCCGACTTGTCCTCATGATTACGACGAGTCATGAACCCATCCAAGAGGACATCGTCCAGCGGAAGAAGACACGTCGGCAGGGCTGAGTTATGTATGAGGAGTTTCGTGTCGAGCGGCCTACCGTCATTGGGCACTACAATAGGCACGTGGGAGGAGTTAATCTCTTTGATCAACTCATCCAGTATTATCCCTTCACCAGGAGAACCAGGAGGTGGACACAGAAGCTCCTTAAACTCATTCTTCAGTTGGCCCTCCAGAATGCCTACATCCTCTACTGTGGGTACTACAATTCAGACGTCCGGAGGTTGTCCCACGTCCAGTTTCTCGGGGTAGCCGGGAATGCCCTCATCAACTTTAATCCCGATGAGTGGCCTTCCATCACTGGCCCCTTGCCCCGATCTGCAGATCTGCCCCTAGAGGAAAGGGCAGATGTTAGGAGGGCCAACTTCGGTCGTCCTGCTCCTACCGCTGCTGCCCCTGCTGCCGACACCCCTGCTGCCGCCGCCCCTGCTGCTGACGCCCCTGCTGCCGCCGCCCTTCATGATCCCGCCCCCACTCAGATGACTTCTTGTCGGATAGTGGACCCTGTGTGTCGGCTACAGCCAGGGGATCACACACTGGAACTCCTACCAGGGGGCAGGTAGAAACGGTGCCGGGTGTGCCATATGAATGGCAGAAGGAGAGACACCCGGTTCTTTTGTTGCACCTGCAAAATAGCTCTTTGCAGGTTCGGGGAGTGCGACCGCAAGTACCACAATGCGGTCGTACATTGGAGTGCACCTGACGTACCGACAGCGGAGGGCGCAGTGGGCCGCTGCCATCAGCAGTAAGGGCGCGCGTCTCCCTCCCCCACCTGTACCTTGTCATGACAAGAGGAAAAAATGCAAGACTCTTCAATGGAGGAGGGAGAAAACAAGAATAGTACGAAGAGTCAGGATTACGAGTGAGTATTCTGCATTTATTTTATATTTAGTTTTATATTTATTACAAGTTGTCATATATCTGTATCTATTGATGTATTTCATATGTTATTTCATTTTATGCAAAAAGAAAAGTTTCACCTGCATTCCTTTTAGTTGTGTATTTGTACCAGAATAGAAAAATGATATTGTTATGATACAATAAAATTTTGTACATACTTAACTGGCAGATATATACTTAGCTATAGACTCCGTCGTCCCCGACAGAAATTCAAATTTCACGGCACACGCTACCGGTATGTCAGGTGATCTACCGCCCTGCTCTGGGTGGCAGGACTAGGAACCATTCCCGTTTTCTAATCAGATTTTCTCTCTTCCACCTGTCTCCTGCGGGGAGGCTGGGTGGGCCATTAATCGTATATATCTGCCAGGTAAGTATGTACAAAACTTTATTGTATCATAACAATATCATTTCTGGGCTTGACCTGTGTCGGCCTGTGAAATGGTTCCTTTGATACTATTTCGAAGAATAAATATTGCTATTCATCCTAGAGAAAAAAGAAACAATATAATGCCAAGATAAATGGCTCGCCTCACTTCTTATAGAAGTGTCGGTATAGTAAGGAGCGAGTGGAATCACTACCAGAGGTCCCTTGCCATTTAGCTTCTTCCTCGACAAAACCCCGAACTACGGAGGAGCCGTGCTACAGCTCCCCGGTCTACTACTACCGTGAGCGCCTCCGACGCCTGAGACGTCATTCCTTCGATAGCGCGCGTTACACCAAACGTTAAATTTTTCGGTGCTGTGTTTCGCTCTATTGGATTTATTTGGATTTATTTTCAAGATGTCCTTCAACTTCTGCTTCTAAGTTAAGTACTGTTTGGGGTTACTGATCTCATTTTATGATGATCTTCGTGTTTTATACATATTCGGAGCCTTATCGGCCGTATGCCCCTCGACCGCATGGCGGTACGGGTTATCTCTTTCGGTCTTCCATACCGTTAGAGATTTCCCTTTTTCTCAGTACTTTAGATATGGTTACTTATACATAGTCTCTATATCTTTATGCAGTTAGTTTTTTAGTTAGGCCTCCACGGGGCACGCTACCGACCGCACGTTTCGGACCTTAGTCTAGCTACGCCTTACATTGTTAGGAGTTTTATCAGTCACCGATTGAGAGTCATATCATCTTTAATTATTCTGATGTTCTCTCTTTCCTTCTCTAGTTCCTGATTACCTTTATAATATTATAGGTACTAGGTTTGGCTAACATACACCATGCTTCGGTATGGCGATTAGCTTCCCTGTTATAATTTATTTTACCGTTAAGTTAGGCTTTCATACTCCAATTGTCGATTGGTGATTAGCCTGCCCCCCGTTTTCTTGAACTAGAGGTTAAATTAGGCTAACATACCCCTTATTCTTCGGATCGGCGATTAACCTAATTTTCTGTTTGCTTAGCTTCGTGTTCCCCGTGTTAGTCTAGCTTTAAGATATCGCTTTAATTTTATTTGATTGATTATTATAAATATCCTATTTATATCAGTGATATTGATGTTGTTCCGACGGTTCTTCCCCACCTCGTATCTTTTACCTGGCTGGAAGACCACCGGTTTATCACGGTGAGCCACCCGGTTACGGGGTCCCCCTCCCGTCCCCCCATTCCCCCCCTCCATACATTGCCATCCACGTCGATGGGTGATGACTCGTTTCTCACAGCTAGCGTCCGAGTCTGCATGAGAGGGGGTGACTCACGGGACTGGTGGGGATCTCCCCTCCCCTACTGGTACTCTCACTCGTCACGTGCCTCGGGGGCTCGGGACCTCCCCCCTTCTTCTCCGTCCTTAACTGGCCGCTCAGGGGGAGGGCTCCCCTACCCCACATTCTTCCCTACTCTTTCCCCCTCAGTTCAGTCCGGCAGGTGTCTATCCGCGCTACCGAACATAGAGAGGGGGGGAGGGAATCACTGGGTTTCCTATCCACTTAGGATAGTTCACACGAGCACTTACTGATATAAGGGGTTTTATTTTGTTTTATTTGTGTTATTTAATGTTTAGAATCTTTTGCGTTACTCGGGCGGGGGGTTTTTTCCTTTTTTATTTCCGCCTCTCGTACTATCCCTTGTTTCTTCGTTAGAAGTTTGACATTGCTCACTCAATATTAATTAACTCCGGGCCATACGGAGAACTCCGGGCCCTACGGAGTCTATTTTTAGTCATATGACAAGTGAGCTTAGGCGGAGGCAGAGACTTTCTTCCCCCCCTCAGTAATTTTTTCTACGTAATATTCATACGTATATCTCTATCCGTCGGTCCTACTCCGGCACCCACGGATAGTTTGCATATTATTCCACCGGAGGTTGTCATTGGTACTCATGTATCCTTTGGACTTACAGATGTTGTGCCAGGAGATTGGGTGCAGTGCCATCCTCCAAGACCTATGCGGCCATATAGTATGCCGTTCTCATGCAGGATGTGCAGTGAAAGTGGAGGATTTTATCGTTTGGCATCATGAAGCTTGCCAAACCTGCTACTTGCTAGTAGAGATGCCTCACTAGTAGTAAGTTTCTTAGCACTTCTTCATTCATTCGTCACCTGGAATACTTGTTGTTATATTATACCTTTCACATATGAGACACATATTCATATAATCTCAACACAACAGACATTCTCCCCTATCCTCTCCCTAACTCTAGACCCTTTTTTACAGGGTTCTGATGAAGAGAAAGAAGAAAGCTTTGTCGACTCTCAAAGCTTGGGTAGGGGGTTTTGGCCGGAATTCTAAGGGCCGCCCCTACATTCTTACCCAGGATATGGCGGACCTAATATTCCCAGGAGCCAAGAAAGGATCAGTGGTGGACCCGATAGCGGCCGCCCCTTTGCTGGCCGACCTTCAAAGTCATGATCTCCCTACAGGAGGGGGATTTCCCAGAGGACGTTGCAGAAGACGTTGCGGCAATGAACCTCGACGTTGAACCCATGGCTATTGACTCCATGGGTACAGGTAAGGGTGTAGTAGGCAGCTCCTGTGGGTTCTCAAGGGCCCTTTCCTGAATTCCCTTTCTCCATCACCTTCTACTGATCCTTCTACTTCCACTTCTTTCCGGGGCTTCACTGAAGAGGCAGCGGTCTGTCCGTCCTAAGGCTACTTCAGTGATCCCAAGGCTAAGATGACCGAGGAGAAACTTAAAAATAGTCTCTCCCCAAGAAATCGGTCATCCTGACAGACACTATAACTCCGGCTCACCACCCCGGATCAGTTAGGTCAAGGGAGGCCTCTTCCTCTGCGTCGAGGTCCCCCAAACATAGATCACGTAAGGATCGGGCTCAAGTCCCTCTTTTTGATCCCGAATCCTTTTCGGCTAACATTTCTGGAGCAGGTGGGAGTGATCGTAGGGGGTCCTTGGTTGACAACAAGGTCGGCTCGGTGCTCTACCAGCTCTCCAGTTCTGTTACGTCTTCCGGCCAGTCGATCCAATCGCTGGCGGAACGGCTGGCCGCTCAGGAGAATGCCATCGCCGGGATCCAAACCTCGATTGCGGAGGTTCCCCTCTATCTGTGCCACCCTTCTCCTCTTCCAATGCCAGATTCCAGCCAACTGCCGGAATTCAAGGCGGCCAACCCTTGGAGGATCGCTTCGTATGCCCCGTTTGTCAACGGAATGTTGACAATCGAAGGCATAGGAACTCGAAGGCGTGAGGACTTTCGAGTTTCCACCCCAGAGACCTTCAACCACCATTCATGGATACGTCCGACTAACGGAAGCAGCGATGATGAGAGAGGACAAGGTTCCCAAGGAAACAGTGATCCTTCCGAGGGAACAGGCACAGCAGACTCTAATGAGAAGTCTGGAAGAATGGGGTGTGAAAAACACCCGCATCACAGCCTTTAGGAGTCCTTTCACCATTTTTACTCCGGTGGAAGGGACTCCGCTACCCACTGACCCTTAAGGTAGTGGAAGCAACCTTTCAGGCCGCCCTGAAAGACGAGCCCTTGCCTCAACTACGAGAGACGGAACCCACCTCTCTCTTAGTCAGGCTCCGAGACGTACTTCGAAGGGGCAGTTCCTACTTTCTCAGTAGGAAAACTAAAGGCGGACTGTGCCACCTCTCTCTTTAGTGAGAGACTCCCCAGGTTGTCGGACTCTCTCATCCAGATGGAGTACGACGCCCGGACTAGGCTCGCGAGATCCCTTTCCTCCATGACTATGGCGGAGATGACGGCTCTTGTATACCAACAAGAGCCGTTATTTAAAGTTTTGGCTAAAGGTCTGCTGCACACCATGCAGTGTGACCTTTACGACTTCCTCATAGCCAGGAGAAATTTGTAGGAAGCACGTTCTGGCGGAAGCTACTATCCGCCATGAACCGAATAAAACTGATTGCTTCCTCAATTTGGGGAACGGACCTCTTTCCAGCACCAGTAGTAGCAGAAGTCCTTCATGAGGCTTCTAAGGTCAACCAGTGCCTCAAAGTCAGGTGGGGACTGTAGCAAAGCGGAGGCAGGAAATCTTCTGGTCCTAACCCAAGGAACAAGAAGAAACCAAGGAAGTTCTCTCCTTCCAGCCTTCTCAACAAACGTTGGTTCAGGCAGTCCCAGCATCACAAGGGCAACCATCGTCGAAGGGTCAACAACAATACCTTGTTCTGACCCCTCAGTCCCAGCAATCTCAACCCTCCACTTCCTTTGCTGTCTCGCCAGCCTACAATTCTAACTATGAAAGCCAGAACTTTCAGGCTTTCAATAGGTTTGCGAGAGGCAGTAGAGCAAGAGGTGCCTCTCGATTCAGAGGATCCGGCAGGGCTGCTAACAGGGGAAGAGGTTTCCGAGGAGCAAGAGGTGGCCGCCCCTCGGCAAACCAGCAGTGAGAATCCCAAGGTAGGAGGGAGGCTGTACCTCTTCCGCCAGCGGTGGGGGTTCAGCCCTTGGGCTCAAAGTATAGTAACAAAGGGACTAGGTTTGGAGTTGGCTAGAGGGCCCTCTCCAACCACAAGATTCTATCAAGCACCAACAACGGAATTGGTAGAGTATACCGAAGACCTCCTTCTCAAAGGAGTAGTCTCAAGAGTCAACAATTTAAAATTTCAAGGACGCTTGTTCAGCGTGCCAAAGAAAGACTCGGTAAACCGAAGAATCATCTTAGACTTGTCCCATCTGAACTTATTCATTCATTGCGACAAGTTCAGGATGCTGACCGTTTCGCAGGTACGGACCTTACTTCCCCGTGGAGCCGTCACAACCTCTATAGATCTTACAGATGCCTACTATCATGTTCCCATAGCCAGACACTTCCGTCCATTCCTAGGCTTCAAACTAGGCAACAGATCCTACTCCTTCAAGGTATGCCATTCGGCTCAACATAGCCCCCCAGGATCTTCACCAAATTGGCGGAAGCAGTAGTGCAAGAGCTAAGGAAACAGGGAATAATGTTAGTGGCTTATCTGGACGATTGCTTATTTGGGCAAAGAACCCCGAAAGAATGCAAAGAAGCAACGGTCAGAGTTGATCAAATTCCTGGAACATTTAGGTTTTCAAATAAACAAAACCAAGTCCAGACTAACACCGGAATCTCGATTCCAGTGGTTAGGCCTTCAGTGGGACTTACAATCGCACACTCTATCAATTCCGTCGTTGAAAAGGAAAGAAATTGCAAGAGCTACAAAACATTCTCAACGACAACAAACATACCAGGAGGTGCCAGGAGAGGATCCTGGGCTCACTCCAGTTTGCATCAGTCACAGACGTTCTGCTCAGAGCCAAACTCAAAGATATAAACAGAGTATGGCGCTCAAGAGCGAATTGCAGATCACGGGACAAAATTAGCCTTTATCCCAGCAATCTTACGGAAACGTCTCCGCCCCTGGACGGAGACAAAGAACCTTTCAAAAGCAATTCCTCTACAGTTTCCCCCTCCATCATTAGTGATCCACACAGACGCCTCACTAACAGGGTGGGGAGGATACTCCCAGTACGAAAAAGTTCAAGGAACTTGGTCGTTAACATTCCGCCAGCTACATATCAATGTACTGGAGGCCATGGCAGTATTCCTCACACTGAAACGACTCCGTCCGCCCAAGAACTCTCATTTCAAATTAGTTCTGGACAGTGCAGTAGTAGTAACTGCATCAACAGGCGGATCCAAGTCAAGCCACTTGAAACATGTCATGATAGCCATCTTTTCTCTGGCATGCAAAAACAAATGGCACCTGTCAGCCACTCACCTGGCAGGAGTCAAGAACGTATAGCAGACGCTCTATCACGCTCCGCTCCGTTTGAATCGGAGTGGACACTGGACAGGAGTTCATTCAATTGGATCAGTCTACAAGTCCCGGACTCCAAGTAGACCTCTTCGCCACGGAGTCAAACCACAAACTCCCTTGTACGTGGCACCCAACCTCGATCCTCTAGCATACGCTACGGATGCAATGATCCTCGATTGGAACGAATGGAAGAATATTTACCTCTTCCCTCCGGTGAACCTTCTCATGAAAGTTTTAGACAAACTCAGGACATTCAAAAGCCAAGTAGCTCTAGTAGCTCCCAACTGGCCCAAGAGCAATTGGTTCCCTCTACTCTAGAGTTGAGACTCCGACCACTACGGATTCCCAACCCCAAACTAACCCAGTTAGTGCAAACTCAGACTGTGTCCGCTTCCTCAAGAATTCAGAAAAACCCTAACTTTATGGATTTTCTGAAATTCGCAGCCATGAGGAATGCAGAAATTGATCCCCAGAATATCTCATTCTTGGAATCAGATAAAAGAGAATCTACTCTCGACAATATGATTCATCTGTCAAGAAACTAGCAGAGTTCCTTAAGTGTCAAATTCTCAAGTCATGACACGAACCTAGCCATAACTTTCTTCAGATCATTGTTTGAGAAAGGCTTAGCAGCAGCACTATCACTACGACCAAATTCAGCTCTTAAAAAGATCTTCCAATTTGGTTTTAGCATAGACCTTACGGATTCGTACTTTACGTCCATACCAAAAGCTTGTGCTAGATTAAGACCATCAACGAGACCTAAAATCAGTCTCTTGGTTCTTAAATGATGTCCTCAAACTGGCCTCGGACATTAACAATGACTCTTGCAATTATATATCCCTCCTGAGGAAAAACCCTATTCTTATTAAGTTTAGCCTCCGGAGCTAGAATATCAGAACTGTCAGCTTTATCAAGGGAACCAGGCCACATTGAGTTCCTCCCCTCAGGGGAAGTCCTCTTATCCCCAGATCGCCATTTTCTAGCCAAAAATGAAGACCCACAGGACAGATGGTCCTCGTGGAAAATCCTACCACTACCTCAAGACATTCCCTTGTCCTGTCAACTCATTAAGAGCCTACCTAAGCAGAACAACTCTGAAATCTTCAGGCCCATTGTTCATTAGGAAGGGAGGTGGTACTTTATCCCTAAAAGGGATCAGGCAACAAATTTTATACTTCATTAAACAGGCCAATCCAGAGTCCTTTCCTCGGGCCCACGATGTTAGGGCGGTGGCCACATCTATTAATTATTTCCAACACATGAATTTTGACGATCTAAGAAGTATACAGGCTGGAAATCTCCGCAGGTTTTCAAACGGCACTACCTAAAAACCCTTAGAAGCCTCAAATTTCCAGCAGTGGCAGCTGGAAACAACAGTTTCTCCTGATTCTTAATTTTTACTATAACTTCTTGTAGCCTTCCCTTCTACCTGCCCCATTGCACCCTTACTTAGTTTAGTCGCCTCCATGTATTGGGTTACCTTGAGTTTGCTTTTGTTCATCATTCTAATCGGATTCAGTTCCATTCTTTTGTATATATCAACTTATATCTTGTCTTTGCCTAACCTGTATTGTTTATTGTTTGTTGTTAGGCTAACTAATTTTAAGTGATAACCCGTGTTTTAGGGCTTATACTTCCCTTAGGGTAAGACTGTAATTTTAGTTGATTATTATACTATAACCTTACAAGTGTTTAACTTTACCTTCTTAATTTATCTGTACTGTTCCTCAAGCTTGGTGTTTGGCATTCTCTGGTACTATTTCACAGGCCGACACAGGTCAAGCCCAGAAAAGGGATTTTGACGAAGGAAAAATCTATTTCTGGGCAACGACTGTGTCGCCCTGTGAAAAACCCCACCCCACCCTGTAGTTAGATTATCCTCACCCAGCTTACCCCAAGCTTGGAGGCTATCTTCAGGAATGACGTCTCAGGCGTCGGAGGCGCTCACGGTAGTAGTAGAGACCGGGAGGCTGTAGCCACGGCTCCTCCGTAGTTCGGGGTTTTGTCGAAGGAAGAAGCTAAATGGCAAGGGACCTCTGGTAGTGATTCCACTCGCTCCTTACTATACCGACACCTTCTATAAGAAGTGAGCGAGCCATTTATCTTGGCATTATATTGTTTCTTTTTTCTCTAGGATGAATAGCAATATTTATTCTTCAGAAATAGTATCAAAGGAACCATTTCACAGGGCGACACAGGTCGTTGCCCAGAAATAGATTTTTCCTTCGTCAAAAACCCTCCTTTTTTTGTACATTCAACTTCCCTGTCAGATATATACTTAGCTGATTGGCACCCTTGGTGGTGGGTAAGAGACAGCTAACTACAGAAATAGACAGGTAAACAACATATGTTGTAGGTAATAATAAAACCTTGGTTCCTACCTGATTAGGCTGAAGACTTCGTGGCTACTGCCCAGGAGTCTGCTTCGCCTCAAGAGCCTCAGTGAGATATTGATCTATGGCTAATAGTTCTTGTGGGTCTGCCAATGGGGTCTTATCCACTTACTTGGCAGAGCCTAAATGGCATTTGTCAATGGGTGCTAATCCACTAACATGACAACACACCTTTTTCAAGGGGCACAACACCGATCCCGATCACCTGATCCTAACACCCGGGTTAGTTCTAAGATTGAAAGGAGTTATCCCCAAACTCCTAACAAACAACCAATAACTCGAAACCAAATAAACGCACACAAATATTATAGTACAAAAAAAAAATTGTACCCCCCCACAAGTCAGATACACCCCCAGTTCCTTCCTGACAAAAGGCGACGGCCGCCTGTGCGACATCTTGCGCCCCTGCCAGTAGAAAACCAAAAACATATCTAACGAGAGGGTTTACGATACACAAAAAAAAAATTAAGGATCAGCATTTGCTCCAAGTCCCAGCACCGTACCCGCTGATACAAACGGGCCGAGAGAGAAGCATTTCTCATATGTTACACTGACATCCTTCAGGTAATGAGATGCAAAGACTGAATTGCATCTCCAATATGTCGCTTCAAGGATGTCCTTCATTGACATATTCCTTTGAAAAGTCAATGAAGTAGCAACCACTCTTACTTCATGAGCTTTGACTCTGAGTACTTTGAAGGAGTCATCAGGGCATTTATGATGAGCCTCAGTAATAACACTTCTTACAAAGAAGGCCAAGGCATTTTTAGACATGGGTCTCTTCGGGTTCCTTACAGCACACCAGAGACCTTGTCGACAACCTCCTAGCTGCTTTTTCTTACTTCCTAGCTGCTTTTTCTTACTAAGATAAAATTTAAGAGCCCTGACTGGGCAAAGAGACCTTTCAATCTCTTTACCTACTAGGTTCGAAAGGCCTTTCACCTCAAAGCTCCTGGGCCAGGGCTTTGAAGGGTTTTCATTCTTCGCCAGAAACAATGTCTGGAAAGAACATATAGCAGCATCTCCTCTAAAGCCAACACGAGAATCTAGAGCGTGGAGTTCGCTCATTCTCTTGGCAGTAGCGAGGGACAACAGGAAAATACATTTCCTAGTAATATCTCTAAAAGAGGCACGTGTGGAGGTTCAAACCTATCCGAAGCTAGGAATTTCAGGACCACGTCAAGATTCCAGCTCGGAGTCTTCGGCTTACTAGACTTTGAAGTCTCGAAAGACCGAATAAGATAGTGCAGATCTTTATCTTCAGCTATTTCCAGGCCCCTATTCCTGAAAATGGCTGACAGCATACTTCTGTATCCATTGATGGTGGATACCGATAAGTGCGATTCCTCCCTCAGGAAAAGGAGGAAATCTGCGATGTTGGTCACAGAGGTATTGGAGGAGGACAGCTTCTTCGATCTACACCATCTTCTAAAGACCTCCCACTTCGATTGATAAACTCGCATTGTTGAAGACCTGCAGGCTCTAGCGATAGCGCTTGCAGCTTTGCGAGAAAAACCTCTCGCTCTGACAAGTCTTTCGATAGTCGAAAGGCAGTCAGAGCGAGAGCGGGGAGGTTTTGATGAAACCTCTCGAAGTGGGGTTGTCTGAGAAGATCTGTCCTGTTTGGAAGAGATCTGGGGAAGTCCACCGTCCACTCCAGTACCTCTGTGAACCATTCCTGAGCGGGCCAAAATGGGGCTATGAGGGTCAACCTCGTCCCCTTTGAGGCCACGAATTTCCTGAGCACTTCCCCCAGAATCTTGAAGGGGGGAAAGGCGTAGGCGTCCAAGCCCGACCAATCTAGGAGAAGGGCATCGACTGCGAACGCTCTTGGATCCTCTACTGATGAGCAGAAGATTTCTATCCTCTTGGAGAGGAACCGACACTTCTCTTGCTCCTAGAGTTGCTCCTCATCCCGACTCCGAAGCATCAGAAAACAACCAAGTTTGGGGTTCCGAAGGGCAAGGGACAAGCCCTCGTTCTTTTTGAGGGGCTAGCCACCACTTTAAGTGATTCTTCACCTCCCGAGGAATCGGGAAAGAATCTGAAAGTTGCCCCGTCTTCCAATTCCAGACTCTCTTTAGGAAGAATTGCAGGGGGTGAATGTGAAGTCTCCCTAGAGAAAAGAACTGTTCCAGCGAGGAAAGGGTCCCTAAAAGGCTCAACCATTCCCTTGCTGAACTGTGTTCCTTCTCTAAGAAGTTTGAGACTTTTATAAAGCCTCGAATGAGTCTCTCTTGCGAAGGAAAAACCCGAAAACCCCGAGAATCCATCTGAATCCCCAGATAAACCAGGTTTCTGGCTGGGGATCATCTGTGACTTCTCGAGGTTGACGAGTAATCCCAGAGACCATATCAGGTCTAGTGTGGATGCTAAGTCCTCCAAACACTGGCTCTCTGACTTGGCCCTGATGAGCCAATCGTCCAAGTAAAGGGAGATGTTGATTCCCTTTAAATGAAGCCATTTCGCTACATTTCTCATCAGGCTCGTGAATACCTGAGGAGCCGTAGACAGGCCAAAACACAGAGCCCTGAATTGATAGATCTTGTCCTTTATCATGAAGCGAAGAAATTTCTTTGACGAAGGATGAATGGGGACATGGAAATAGGGGTCTTGCAAGTCTAGGGAGACCATCCAATCTCCTGGACGTAGGGCTGACAAAACCGAGGCGGACGTTTCCATGAGAAACTTTTTCTTTTCCACAAACCGGTTCAGCGCGCTTACGTCTAGTACCGGTCTCCAACCCCCCGAAGCCTTCGGGACTAGAAAAAGGCGATTGTAAAATCCCGGGGAGTGGGGATCCTGCACCAGCTCGATGGCCTCCTTGTCCAACATCTGATCCACCATTTGAAGGAGCGTATCTCTCAGAACAGGGTCTTTGTATTTCGCGGACAGTTCCCGAGGAGGTCAAGTTAGGGGAGGTCTGTCGTTGAAGGTGATGATGTATCCCTTCCTCAGAACCGACAGCGACCAGGAGTCGGCTCCTCTCAAGGCCCAGGCTTCTGCGTATTCCAGGAGCCTGGCGCCCACTGGTGTTTGGAGGATCTGAGAGTCACTTTCCCTTCTTGAAGGGCCGGATGGCTGACCTTCCTCTCTTGTCCGAGCTCTTCCTTCTGGAGGGGGGACGTGTAGTAGAACCTCCATGAAAGGGTAGCTGAGGCGGACGAGAGTCCTTCTTAGAAGCCGTTACAATAGGGAGGTTCTTCTTGGCTGTCTGCACAAGGTCTTGTGTCGCCTTCTCAGTCAGTGAGCGTGCAATATCCCTCACTAACTGCGAAGGGAACAGATGATCTGACAAAGGAGCGAACAGTAAGGCAGTTCTCTGACTTGGAGAAACAGCCTTCAAGAAAGATCCGAACACCGATCTCTTCTTGAGTAAACCTGCTCCAAAAAGGGAAGAAACTTCTCCCGAGCCATCTTGAACTGCTTTGTCCATGCATGCCAGGATGCTATGGAGAACTTCTGGGCTGAGAAAGTCTTGAGTCCTGGGTTTTCTTTGCAAGAACTCCAAGGGACCAGTCCAGGAAATTGAAGACCTCTAGTATGATGAAAAGTCCCTTAAGGAGGTGGTCCAATTCCGACATGCCCCACATCGTTCTAGCGGAAGAGTCGACCAGACTCGAGAAGTCTGACTCTGCTGATGCAGGGAGAGACAGACCCATGGTTTCTCCTGTCTCGTACCAAATGCCTCTCCTTCCTAAAAGCTTGGAGGGAGGCATGCAGAACACTGTCTTACCCAATTCCTTCTTCGAATTCATCCATGAACCGAGAGACTGGAGGGCCTTCTTCATGGAAATGGCCGGTCTCATTTTCAAAAAGGAAGAGGACTTTGAGGTTCTGGTACTGGAAAAAAGAGAACGAGGAGAAGGAGGAGCGGCAGGACTAAGCGAATCTCCGTACTCCTGAAGCAATAAGGCGGCTAAAGTCTTGTAGTTGGAAAGACCTTCATTCGCTGGAGACTCGTCTTCCGACACATCTTCCAGTTCGAGATCAGCTGAGGGAGAACGTTCCCGTTTGGAGGATAAGTCTTTCGTAGACCTCCTTCGTTCTGTAGGGGAAGGGCTTCTATCTGGGGAAGAGCTGATCGACATCGAAGCTCTTTGTCCCAAAGACTGAAGATCAGAAACCTTCCCTCTTACGAGCCTAGCAGACTCCTCGCTCCTGGCTGGCTCCTCGCTCCTGGCTGGCGCCTCGCTCTTGGTTGGCTCCTCGCTCCTGGCTGGCGCCTGGCTAGCTCCTCGCTCCTGGCTGGTGCCTCGCGCCTGGCTGGCTCCTCACTCCTGGCTGGCGCCTTGCGCTTGGCTGGCTCCTCGCTCCTGGCTGGCTCCTCGCTCCTGGCTGGCTCCTCGCTCCTGGCTGGCTCCTCGCTCCTGGCTGGCTCCTTGCTCCTGGCTGGCACCTTGTGCCTGGAAAGCGCCTCGCACCTCCTGGTAGGCTCTTCTTGTTCGGAAGAAGACTAATCACAAGCAGGAGCTACTTGCTTGTTGGCCAGTGGAAACGTCCTAGGAGAAGGAGGGCGCTCAGACACACCTTCAATCCTCTTGAAAGATCGCCGATCTGTAGAAACGAACTTGGGGGGAGGAACCTCTAAGCGTCGAGAGGACCTCTTGATCGGAAGAGAAGTATCCTTCCTACGAGGAGGTTCCTTGGAGAGCACTCCAACTAAAGAAGAGATCTGCTCCTGCATGGCCAGGAGGATCCTTGTGGTAGCCACCTCCTTATCCTCCTCGGGAGGAGGGGAAGGCGATCTGGAAGTTACCTGGGGCTCCACGACAGCAACGGGAGACAAGAAGGCTCTCTTAGCTCTCTTGATTTCCAAGGGCGACTCTTCTGGGAAGCGTTCCGGACTCGAATCAAGAGCAGGTGCTTTCCAGCTCCTCTTCAAAGGGCGCCAAAGATCAGTATCCCTCCAACCTCGTCTGGGAGATGAAGATCCTGATGATGAGAAGCACTCACGCAGGACGCTTTTGCAATAGCAATCCCTGGCAGTCTGAGGAGTAACAGATCCTGCCGAAGGGACGCCTGATCGGTGGGGAATCTCCACAACCTCCGTACGGCTTTCGACATTCCTTCTTCTCTGGGCCTGGGAGCTTGGAAGAGGTCTAGGCCTGGGAGCGTTGTGGAGCCGACCAGACGCCCCCTCCACTACACTGGGGACACTCACATCACTGTCCACTGCATAATTCACTTCAAAATCACTATGCTTACCTTCCAAAGCTGCCATCTTTCTCTCCATTATTTTAAAGACAGCTATAAGATCTGCAAGTTCCGTTGCCGAATCTGCAGGTTCTGCAATAGGTGAAGGGGCTGAAACAGAAGGAGAAGTAGCAATTCTTATAAGAGGGGAAGAAGTTCCCAAACTAGGAACTAGCTCGTTAGATCTAGAACCACTCAAACTTTTGGAGGAAGCTTTCCTCATTCTCTCTCTTTCTAACTTCTTCAAGTAAGAAGTTAGAGTCTTCCACTCTTTAGCACTCAAACCCTCGCACTCTTTACAGGTCTTAGCAAAAGAACATTCATACTTTCTGCAACCCTTGCATACAGTGTGAGGATCTACCGAAGCCTTTGGCAACCTCACCTTACAGCCTTCATTCACACAAACTCTCATCACAACACTATAGAGTCAGACATCATAAGAAAAATCCAAAGCAAGTTCAAGAAAACAGTCCACGAAAGCGTATGCCAATCCAACGATCCAAATACGTCACCAAAAGTCGGCCAAGAAGATCAATTGCGATGAAAAATGAAAATCCAGTCAAGAGGAACCAACAAACAATGTTGAATGGTAACCGGCGACAGAGAAAATCTGATTAGAAAACGGGAATGGTTCCTAGTCCTGCCACCCACCGGCAGGGCGGTAGATCACCTGACCTACCTGTAGCGTGTGCCGCGAAATTTGAATTTCTGTCGGGATGACGGAGTCTATAGCAGGGAAGTTGAATGTACAAAATTCTCCGTCACAAATCTCCAAAAATGACAATTTGTCGAAAATTGCATTTTTCCTAACTATACAAACCTGAGGTCCTTTAACAATAGGAAGGTAACTAGCGGCAGCTGGGACGGTCGTAAGCTTCGAACAAGGGGAGAACGGTAGTTAACTGCTTGTCCGATCTGTGCGCGCCCCGCGCGCCCGAGAGGTGAAGAAACACTTTTGCTTTAGGCCCATGCAAAAAGTTGCAAACGTGAGGGTGGCATGGAGGTGGGACTATATGTAAAGGACCTCAGGTTGTATAGTTAGGAAAAATGCAATTTTCGACAAATTGTCATTGTTCGATACGTAATACAAACCCTCGGTCCTTTAACAATAGGAAGACTCACTTCTTGGTGGGAGGAATCTGAGTCTTTTTGGTGAACAGACTGGTGTTCGTCCAACCCTGGAGTGCCTCCCTGGTCGTAAGAGCAAGGGAGGGATCCAAACCTCTGTCGATTGATCGGGTAGTGCACGCAGGATCAATGGTCAGACCTCTGGGCCAAGTACTAAGAGAGAGGCAAGCGTATCTCTTCGTACCAGCAAGCAAGAACTTGTTCCTGTTTGCAAGAGACAATCATAAAATGATGGGTTTGTCTCAAGTTGGCATCCACTTCCTCCCCCTTGTTGGAGGAAGTGGTGGATATTTACTCCTATCCTTACTGAAAGGGATAGGATGGTGCTCTATTGAGTAGCTCACCTGGCATCGTCCTTACCCAGCAGGGTGACGACCGTGTCCCTCTACCCAGCAGGGTGACGACCGTGTCCTCTACCCAGAGGTAGAGGGAAGAAAAAGATGGGAAGAGGAGCCAGTCACACTCTCATTCACTCATCCATTCTTACCGGTCACCCACCAGGACTCGATGCTGTTCAACCTGCGAGGGTCTGGGTAAATTAACTACAACGTGTTGAGCAACCACCACGGTTCCAAGGAAAAAGATCCAACAAGGAACTGTGGGCAATATCCCGAAGGTAGAAGGAGGTGCATGCGGTCCGGTTGGACCAAGGCCCCTGCCTTCACTACCTGCGCCACGGAGAAGTTCTTGCGGAACGCGAGAGAATGATGAAGAGGCGTCCCACTCATCTGGGTGTCGAGTTTCTTCAGACAGCTCCGTCGCGCCTTCACAGGACAAAGCAGCATAGCCTTCGTATCGGAGGCGAAGCCATTAGGGAGGGTATTGTGAAGGACTCGAACCAATCGTCAGTTACCGAAGGGTTCTGAGTCTTCGCTACGAAGATCGGTACGAAATCGAGCGTCACAAATCCCCATCCCTTTGTGTGCTTGACTTCTCAAGAGAAGTCATGCAGTTACCTAAGACGAAAAGAAGGGAATAGTCGTATGACCTATCCCTCTTCTCGACTTTGGTTATGTACAGTATCATACTGACAAGCTATTAAGACGAAGTAATGATTGCTCTGGAACAACCGAACTAAGTCCACAGCATAGTTCGTAACAAATTGACTCGGGCGCTCTGACAGCTGCCGACTGACTGGTTTCCAGGAAAATCAGGTAAGAGGAAAGTTTGTCCCAAGGCATCCCGGGGCATAAGTCACGTGACCTTCGCCCTTTAAAGTGTGTTATGCTGAGAGACCAAACAAATAATATATTTGTTAGTCACCGATGCCGGACGGCGTGGTGATGATTCTCTTTTTTAATGCATAAGCTCAAAAGACGAAAGTCAATTGCCTTCAAAAGACCGAGGTCCCTGATGGCAAGAAAAATCTCATAGACGGTGAATCTCAGCTTAAGGAGAAACAACACTAGTTTGACGTTGAAGACGAAGGTAGGCAATGAATGCAACCTACGTCTTCCAGCTGAATCGAGCGAAGGAATCTCAAGATTCTAAACCTGTGCTTACAAATGACTGAAAACGCTAACCACCATTTCATTGTTGTCCGGTGTGCAATGAAACGGGGGCGTTTCTTCAGTAATGAAACACAGGGGAGAGCCGCCTGAAGAACTGCTTCTCATGGGCTGAACGTTTGGAAGTAGAGCTGGCAGGTGTGGGAGTAGGCGATGTCTTTCCAATACATCTGCTAATCCGGGGGGGGTGAACAATGAACAATTGCAACACCTCCGAATACAAGATATTTTGAGGACAAACTCAGATTCCGCAAAAAAAAATCATTCGCATTATCGAGATACGATGCAGCAAGAGACTATTACAGAATTCTGTTACCGTGCGGTAAACAGAAAGATGAGAGTCGAATAGATATCTCCGTTTAAAAGTTCTTGCAATACCGAAGACGATGAATACTAGCGCACAGAGTAGATGGTCATTCATGTATGCGAGAATCCCCGTTAATCAGAGACTTAAGTCCGTGATTGTTGGGCAGAGATACGGTTGGTATTCAATCAAAGCAGGTGAGAAAGACATAGCCAACCGTGCATCTCGAAGCGGCAGCTGGTACTGAAATGCCTCGGGCAATTCGATACGCAGTAGCTGTCGCTCTGATTAGTTCATCCTGAGGGCCAAAAGTAATCCTTCCACGAAGGGATGCGTTCGGCTAGAACCACGAGCATAAAAAAGATATGCTCGAGCATTATATTTATGCGAAACAATTTCGGTAAATATAAAAGCTTAAATGGTGTTGTTGTGACAACACCATAAGTATAAAATTTAAACTGGAAACTCCTCCTGGGAGGTTGCAGGCAACCCGAGTTGTAGTTCAATTAGAATACTCGTCTAAGTCGCAATCCGTAGAGATAAACTAGGATATGCGCCCTTACCCCTCGGACAATTCAAACTGCCCTTAGCAGAATCATGGTCCGGCGAGGTAATATACGTAGTAATATGTTTGTAGGATTCTGGAACAACGATCTCCCCATCCTAAATTCTTTCCTTCAAGAAAACAAAATAAGGATTGGAGATCGACACCTTTCGGATCTCTATCAAAGAGAGTGAAGAAGTTCATTCCTCGAAGGAAAGCTTCAATGGTGAACAGAATACTAAGACGATAGTTCAAGCCAAACTGGATATTCCCGTCGTTCTTCTCTATTCCAGGTTGGTCGCCTACTGTGAGATAGTCTTCTTTCAGCAGCAGTCTTCTTCCTAATGCTAGAAATTCCAGGAATTCGAGCATAGGCGAGGTTCCCCGATTATCGTGTAACATATCGGGGATTCTCGTCTCGCTCACTTTGGACCGTGGTCTCGCCTAAGTGTTTGGAGATCGTAAAAACTCGAACACTCTGAATGCGCTAGAAAATTCCCGAGACTTCTAAGCAGTTCTGCGAAGCCCCCACCGAATTCGTCAAACGACATCGGCTGGTGGTCCTCTCGATTCCCGTAGAAATCGAGGGAATGGGGCAGGATCCCTCCTCAACACGACCGGGGCTTACGTCAGGTAGACCCGAAGGTCCCCCACCCCCGGTAGCGCAGTCCCCAACGTGGGATCCTACAGAGAAATCTCTGTAGGATCCCTCCCCTTTCCCTCGTAGCCGTAAGGAGAGAGGGAATGGAGGAAGGAATTGGATACTCGCTCGCCTTCCCAGTGGAACTAGCAGTTGGAGAAGAGTAGGAGCAGCCATCGCCTTGCGGCGATGGCTCTCAGAGTCTGGGAAAACGTATCGTCAGGAGAAAACGTTTTCCCGAGGAGGGTTACGAACCTCTCACTGGTAGGTAAGGGTCTGCCGCCACTGTGAACGTCGTGGGTGGGGCTGATCGACACCTGACAGGAGAGAGCCGATACCGTCCTCGACTCATTCCAGTCCTCGTCGAGGTCGAAACCTCTCAGGAGGACCGAAGGAGTATTTAAATACGGTGTCCGAAGACACGTAGAAACGCCGCTGTCGCAGTAGAGGAGGTGGAAGTAGCTTGATCGACTGGCCAGAACCTGAGAGAGCCTTCTTGTCCGGAGACGAGAGAGACTGGTTCAGACAGAATCGGCAAGCTCCGATCGCGGCAAACCCACCGTCGGTTTGGGTTCCCTCTCGGCCCCGAAACGACTCGAGCAGAGACATGGGCTCTGCTGGTGGGAGCGGCGATCCTTCCCCAGGTCGTTGTGCTGACGAATCAGTGCAATAACCTGGGCAAAGTTACTCTGAATCTTGGAAGTTACAGCGTCTTGAGGAGTAGGACCGTCCAGTCCCTCAATAAGAGCAGCTCCCAAGACCCTCCTCCTTCAGAAGAAGGACCAGCAACAGATCCCTGACGGTTGCCTCCAATCACTTGCGCGTACGTCCTGGCTGGTCCTAAGACCATACCTGGCACGTGCGGCGTCGTGACGGGATCGTGAGCGGCGCATCTCTCACGATCACTCATATAACCTCGCTCTTCCGGCGTATGCCGAGGAAGTTGAAGGTATTGGAGAGACAGAACTGACGCTACCCCCTCCCCCCCCCCTGACGGTCGCCTCCAATCACTTGCGCGTACGTCCTGGCTGGTCCTAAGACCATACGTGGCACGTGTGGCGTCGTGACGGGATCGTGAGCGGCGAACCTCTCACGATCACTCCTAGCTACCTCACTCTTCCCGGCGTGCCCCGAGGAGTTGAAGGTAGTGGAGAGACAGACCTGACGCTCCCCCCCCCCCGGCTCGCTGGCAGGACCAGCGTACGTGGGGGGCTGCAGCCGATCACCAACCCGCGGTGGGGATCGATCTGCAGGCCTGGCCGTGCCGCTCACCTGTGGCGAGCGGCTCGACTGAGCACGTCGACCCCGGTCCCGTGCGTCAGACGAGCTGCTGCTGGTTACCGTATCCGCCCGGTCCCTGTGGGAGCGGCCGGTCAGTGACCTGCAGGAGCTATTTGTCGCGGTGAGACGGTGAGCGTCCTTGCGGCACGTCAAAAACCGCTGGTACCAGCCGAGGCTGTGTACCGTCGGCCCTCGAGGGGACCTGGGGGACCTCTTCCCAGCCTCAACCCGTGGTCGGTCAGAGACCGTCACGTCCACCCAGAGGTACGGCTGGTCGCTACGAGAGCGGCCGCTGGCCTGGCGAGAGTCACCTGAGCGGCTCGCGACAGTCTTCTGCTCCGTGCCTCGGTCATGACGCTGAGCGAACTCAGGCGTCTTAACTTTGGCTGCACGGTCACCCGAAGGAGACCGTACACTCGGAACTTCTCGCGGACGAGAAACCAGAGCCGTTACCTGGCTTAGCAGCAGAGCTGCCAAGACCAGGCGAGGGTGTACCAGCGGTAGCCAGCACACCCTTGGTCCCCGTCTTCTTCTTCTCAGAAGAGGAGACGGGCCCCGTTCCGAAGGAACAGGAGGACCAGCAGAAGAACCCCCCGTCACACCGGAGTGAGACGAGCCCTTCGAAGTTCCCGAAGGAGTCTTCTTAGGGGGAAAACCCCGGTTACTAGCTGGTCGCTGCAAGAGCGGCCGCTGGCCTGGCGAGAGTCACCTGAGCGGTTCTCGCCAGCCTTCTGCTCCGTGCTGCGGTCTTGGCGCCCCAGCGAACTCTGGACCGAAACTTTGGCTGCACGGAGTCTTCCCTCCCGACGGGAGAAGCCGTTACACTTCGGGGATTCTTCCCCCCTTGGCGGAATACGAAGGAGAACCGAGCCAGGAACCTGGCGTAGCGGGCAATCAGTTCGCTAGCACCACAGGCGAGGAAGTACCAGTTGCTCAACCCGCTTACTCCTTCTGGGTCCGTTCCCCGTCTATCTCTTCCCTACGGAAAGGGGAAGGGAAGACGGGGCCCACGCCTCCCGCGAAAAGGAGCAGGAGGACCAGCAGAAGGACCCCCCGTCCCACCGAGGTGGGACGGGCCCTTAGAAGTTCCCGAAGGAGACTTCTTAGGGGGGGGAGGCAGCCTTCTTCTTCTTCGGCTTATGGGCCTTAGAAGTCGAAGGGGAAGAGGCAGCAGCAGACGAAGACGAAGATGACCACCTTCATCATTCTTCGTCAGCTCACGCAGGACAGTCGTCAGGTCCTCCATCCAGGCGGAGTCGGGCCTATTGCCGAAGCAACACGGCCCGACTGCACCTGTCCGGAAGGACCTGGGACTGGGGAAGACAAACCATGGTGGACAGGCGCAGGAACCAGGAGCGACAGGAACAGCAACCAGCTCAGGAGCGGCAGGAACAGCGGCAGCGGTAAACACAGAAGGGACAGCCAAGCCAGTAGCGGGAACCACATCAGCGACAGGTACGGCAGGCCCAGCCATCGCCTCGTAGAATCATCGGCAGCCAGCGGGAACCTGGTTACTGGCGGCCGGTCCAGGGGCGAGCTGCTGGGACAGCGGAATTAAGTCTGGGGCAGGCAACAGAAGAAAACACAGGCGGCGGCGGCACCCTACCCCCTCCTCGGTACGGCGGCGACCGGCCCTAGTAGCGGCAGACGGCGTCACCGACACAGCATGGGGGAGTGTAGACCAGCGGGGGGAAGCAGCATAAGTCGCGTGAAGGTTGTAGTGGAGACCGCTCCAAGGTCACCGCCCCAGACCTCGCTAGACGCTGCAGCAGATCGTGGATGCTAGCCACGCCCCCATGCAGCCGCAGTGGCCCATACCTGTCCAAGGTCGTCTCCCACGGATGTAGCACCTGCGGTAGCACAGACAGATTAGTAAGAGGGGTTCCCTCACGCACGGGGGGGAGACATGCCCAAACCCGAACGCAAGGAAGACCCCAAATACAAAATACAACGAAGAAGCTGAGCGGGGGGCAGGAAAGAAGACGAAGAATCGGATACCAAGGGAGTCGCGGGAGAGCTTTCCGACGACTTCCTGGCAGACCTTCGCTTCCCCTACCCGCACAGCAGTGAAAAGTAATATGAAAATGAAAAACAGAATACTGCCCTTGGCGATTCACTTTCAATAGTACTTAAAAGGGGGAAAGATCAATTCCCGGGTAAGAGCGGAAACTTGATCCATAATAATATGATGCTATCATAAAAAAATATATATGAAAATGAAACAGAAATACTGCACTTGCGATTTTCACTTTCACATAAATAAATCGTAAGGATTAATTCCCGGGTAAGAGGCGGAAAGGAAATTGATCCAAAATTAAATTTGATGCAATTAATAAATGAAAATGAAAAGAATACTGCATTGCGAATCCACTTTCATTGCATTCTATTCATACAAATAAGAGGCTCGTGCCGAGCGCAATCACGCTCTCGGCAACGAACGCACAGGGCAAAAATATAATGAAAAAGAGTACTTACATCTTCAATTACACACTTTCGCCCAAATACATGACTCAGCGCGAGTGCGCCCGCCTCGGCACCGAGACATAATTCAAGTCAATTTCATGAAAAGAGCGGAAATCGCGCATCACGGCGGATAGCTCCATGTTGATTCATAATTAAAGTAATGAAAATGAAAACAGTGTACTTACAGTTTCATTTTCAAGTCAAAAACAAACCATTAGTAGAAAACACAATATAAACAAAGCATACGACGATGAAGCGGGCAGAGAGCGATGACGAACACGTCCTTCACACCCGCGGCCGAAAGCAAAAGTGATTCCTTCTCGGGCGCGCGCGGGCGCTGCGCGACGTCGGACAAGCAGTTAACTACTGTTCTCCCCTTGTTCGAAGCTTACGACCGTCCCAGCTGCCGCTAGTTACCTTCCTATTGTTAAAGGACCGAGGGTTTGTATTACGTATCGGAACAATGCTTAAGTTGCATTCTCGTAATATTTGCTCCATTTCATATTAGCCGTTTCATAGAGTTGTATATATGAAAATATGCGCAATTTTATGTAGAATACAATAAAAAATAATTGAAGGTTATAGCTTTTCTTATTTTTGAAATATTTGCACATAAATCACGATAAATAGAAAAAAATAGACGTTAGGTCAACTTTGACTCAACCGAAATGGTCGAAAAACGCAATTGTAAGCTAAAACTTTTACAATCTATAATATTCAATCATTTATCTTTATTTTGAAACAAATTCAAAGTCTCTAGCACAATATTTCGATTTATGGTGAATTTTTGACAAAAACTTTTCCTTTCCCTCAGCGCGCGGATTCTCCGCCGCAAATCTCCGAAATGCTTACGTCGCATTCTCGTAATATTTGCTCCGTTTCATATTAGCCATTTCATAGAGTTTTATATATGAAAATGTGCGCAATTTCATGTAAATACAAAAAAAATAATTGAAGGTCGTAGCTTTTTTTATTTTTGAAATATTTGCATATAAATCACGATAAATAGAAAAAAAATTGACGTTCAGTCAAAAACGCAATTGTAAGCTAAAACTCTTACAGTCTAGTAATATTCAATTATTTATCTTTAATTTAAAACAAATTCGAAGTCTCTAGCAAAATATTTCGATTTATGGTGAATTTTTGTAAAATACTTTTTCCTTCCTTCCGCACGCGGATTCTCCGCTGCAAATCTCCAAAATGCTTACGTCGCATTCTCGTAATATTTGCTCCGTTTCATATAGTTTTATATATGAAAATGTGCGCAATTTACAGGACTTTACAGCAACAACCTTTTGTAACCTGAACTATTTTTGTAGGTAGAGCCAAAAAAATATTCGTATTTGCTTTCGTAACTTGAATTTTTCGTAAGCTGGGACTTTCGTATGTCGAGGTACCACTGTATACACACACACACACACACACACACACACACACACACACACACACACACACACACATATATATATATATATACGTATATATATAAGGCTAAAGTTGACTGAAGGTCCTTCAGACATTTTCCTTTCGACGAAGCTCTGATCAACCAATCGTCGAGGTATAGGGATATTCTGATCCCTGAAGAATGTAACCATCTCGCCACATTCTTCATTATTACTGTAAATACCATCAGGGCCGAGCTGAGACCGAAACAAAGGGCTCTGAATTGCCATACTCTGTTTCCTAAGACGAATCTCAGGTACTTCCTTGAAAGAGGATGGACAGGGACGTGAAAGTAAGCGTCTTGCAGGTCTAAGGACACCATCCAGTCGCCAGGTCTCAAGGCTCCTAGCACTGACTGAGACGTCTCCATCTTGAACTTGCTTTTTCTACAAAAATATGAGGCCTGCTACATCCAGGACTGGGCGCCAACCCACCCGACGACTGCTTCGGTACAGGAAAATCCTGTTGTAGAAGCCTGGTGACCAGTGGGTCCACGACTTGCTCAACCGCTCTTTTTTTCGATCATCTGATCTAAAAGATTTAAAAAGGATGCGCTTCTTCTCTCCCTGATAAGACGGGGAAAAGGTCTCTGGGAGTTGATGTTAGAGGAGGAGGCTGCGATCTTGAGAGTCCAAGGGTCCGCCCCTCTCTGCCTCCAGCATCCGCAAAAAACTTCAGTCTGGCCCCGACTGGCGTGAAGGACATGTTCTTCATTTGGTTGACTTCGGTTTGAAGGAAGCTCTCTCCTTGAAAGTCCTCTCCCTCGAGGAGCTGCTCTCGAGGGAGGAGCTCCGCGAAAGGGTTTAACTTTCTTCGGAGGTCTCACAAACGATGATGCCGAAGGAACTGCTGGACGTCTCGAGGACTGTGCTAAAAGGTCCTGGGTCGCCTTCTCCTGCAAACTAGTCGCTAGATCTTTTACCAACGTCTGGGGGAAGAGATGGTCCGAAAGAGGAGAAAAGAGCAATTCCGCTTTCTGAGCGGGAGTAACCGACTTTGCGGTGAAATTACAAAGAAGAGCTCTTTTCTTAAGGAAAGCTGTTCCAAAGTGCGAAACTAGCTCTTCCGAACCATCCCTGACGGCCTTGTCCATACATGACAACACACTAGACAAGCTCCCCCAGACCTGAGAGAGTCAGGGCTTCTAGATTGAAGGTCAAGAACTCCAAGCACCAGTCCAAGAAGTTAAAGACTCCCAACGTTCGCAGCAGTCCTTTCAAGTGGTGGTCCGTCTCCGTAGGAGTCCAGGGACACCTTTGCAGCTGATAAGAGGGACTCCTCTGGGCGTCCACTAAGTGGAGAAAGTCCCCAAGTGCAGACGAAGGAACCTTCACACCCACGTCTCCTTGGTTATACCAAAACGCCTCCCTTTCCCTGGCGAGTCTAGAGGGAGGAAGGGCGATAAGTCGTCTTGCCTGATCCCCCTTCCTTCGAGTCATGAAGTCCTGGAGCTTCTTGAAAGCCTCTTGGTTGAAAGAGAAGTCTCATTTCAACAAACTCCAGTTTCTTGAATGATTTGGAAGACGAAAAAGTTGCGAGGGAGGAGACCTAGGGAGCTGCCGGCTGAAACTGTCCCCGAAGACGAACGTAACAGCCGCACAAGAACCTTACAGAAGAAACCAAAGGAGGTTCCTATTCCACTGAGCTCGATGGACTACTATGTTCCCCTTCTTCTCTAAGAGGAAACGGTGATCGTCCATCCGGAGAGATGTGTACGTCCAGCAGGTCTAGGCTTGAACAAAGACTTTCGCTGCTTAGAAGTTGACGCTCAGGCACGGACTCGTCCCTTACGATTGATCCTTACTACTGCAGAAGGAAGAACGTCTTTGGGGGTGCGTCGAGCATCCTGTGAAACGACGGAGACGCCTTACTTTCTAAACTGAAGAAGTCTTATGCTTCTTGAAAGCACTACTTCTTAATAAACTCCTGACGGGAGACAAGTCTCTCCGAGCGTTACACACGAGGGGAGTCCTGATGAGAGGCCTCAAAAGCGTCCTGCTTAGCATGGAAAGCGTCCTGCTGAGTGTCCTCGAAAGCGTCCTGCTTAGAACGGAAAGCGTCCTGCCGAGCGTCCTCAAAACCCAAAAAAGCGTCCTGACGAAAGCGGAAAAAGCGTCCTGCGAGCGCAAAGCTATATCAGGAGAACGAGATAGGCGATGATCCGAAGGCGGGGAAAAAGACGAACGAGGAGAGAGAGATGAGACTGCTTCGTCCTCTTGACGGGCAGCCTGACGTCCTTTCCGCCCTCCTTCTTAGGCTCGACTGCTGCTGGGGCGAGTCTTCAAGCCATAAGGGTAGAAAATCTGGTCCTGAAGGGACAAAGAATTTCTTCGTAGGTGACGAACAAGATGGGGCAGGACTGAACCTGCGAGAAGGCCGAGGGGCGAGGGGACGCCTCCTTCTTCTTCACAGGTACAGCTACCTGCTTTACAGGGATACGCGCCTGTGCGTGCAACCCATAGACCTCAGGGATACCGCGTGTGCGTGCAACCAGAGGCCCTCGTCGGAAGAGGTTTACCTCTCTTATGAAGGAGGGGAAAGCGTCATAGGCTTCCTCCGAAGAAAATCGGCGATGCCGGGACGTGAAGCAGTCTCAGCACGAAACTTTCTTTTTCAAACGGACGAGAGTCTCTCCGAGCGCTCCACCCCTGCGCGGGGAGGAGGCCGTTCGAGGACGAAAAAAACAGTCCTTAAGGATGCGCGCCCTGTGGGCGCTCCTTGACAGCCTGGGGGACTTTGCAACAAGGCCTGCCGAAGGGAAGCCAGATCGGTGGGAGCCCCCGTAACCCACTCTGCGGCTTTCGACATACCCTCTCCCTGAGTCCTGGGAGTCCGATAGAGGTCTAGGCCTAGAGGCATTATAGGGGCCGATCTGACGCCCCCTCCACAACACTAGGGGCACGATCACAAACTTTCAAGGGCCAGTTTCAAGGCCAACACTTTAGATTCAAGAGGGTGCGTTAGAGACTCGAGAATCAGAGAAAAAGGCATTACTTCTCCAGACACAGAAACAGGGCCGGAGGCAACATCACAGGTTTAGGTGAAACAAAATCTACGGTGTTAGAGGAGGAGAAATGTTACATTCCTACCTTTTGTAGAACTGCTTCCTGGAGGAAGCCCTCCTGACTCTATCACGCTCCAATTACGCGATAGGTCTCAACCATCTTCCCATCCTTACATCATTGCACGATCATCTAACCAACAAACATGCCCCCCTGCATTTCCCATACAAACTGTGTGAGGATCAACTGAAGGTTTAAGAAGCCTCACCTTACATTCACTCCTCACACACACTCTGAAACTCCCTGTACTTGATCCCGACATCATGTACACAGAAAAGCCAATCCAAATTCAAAAAAAACAGTCCACTATTACGCATGCCAATCCAACAATCCAGAGTCGATAACCAAAAGTCAATCCAGATACTTAGAAGCGAGATAATCCAAAAATCCTAGACGAGTTGTTTCAGCACCGGCGACAGAAAAAATATGAATAGAAAATGGGAATGGTTCCTGATATCCGCCTCCCAGCGGCGGGAATGGGTACTACCACCTGGCCGCCCACTACGTGTGCCGCGAGTTTTGAAATTCTGTCGGACGTCAGAAAATACAGCTATATATATATCTGAGGTAAGTTTCATGAACAAAAATATATTTACCTTCACTCCGCGTGCCGATTCACGGCCGCAAGTCTCCGAAATACGTACATCGCATTATCCTAATATTTGCTCCTTTTCATATTAGCCGTTTTAAAGAGTTTCATATATCAAAATGTGCGCAAATTCATGAAAAATACAATAAAAAATAAGTGAAGGTTGT
>NC_087200.1:107970778-107988278 GCF_015104395.2 Macrobrachium nipponense | reverse complement strand
CTAGGTCCTTTACAAAAGGAAACTTTTGAGGCGTAGCCTGGACACTGCTGCTGAAATCTTCAAACAAGGCAGTTCGGTAGTCAACTACCGGTTCGGTACATTGGTAGTCCCTCCAACTGGGCGTAAGCATTCCAATTTGCTTTTGGCCCAGATAACAGATTGAGGGATAGCATGAGGTGGGCACTAAGTGTAAAGGACCTAGGTTTGTAGTTAGGAAAAATGATATTGTTATGATACAATAAAGATATATATATATATAGCTGTATTCTCCGAAGTCCGACAGAATTTCAAAACTTGCGACACACGTAGTGGGAGTCAGGTGGTTAGTACCCATTCCCGCCGCTGGGAGGCGGGTATCAGGATCCATTCCCATTTTCTATTCAGATTTTCTAGTGCCACTGTCTCCTGAGGGGAGGTGGGTGGGCACTTTGATTATATATATCTGCCAGGTAAGTATGAACAAACTTTATTGTATCATAACAATATCATTTTGTTCATGAAGCTTACCTGTTAGATATATATATAGCTGAATCCCACCTTTGGAGGAGGGGAGAGACAGAATAGGATTTTAGGAAACATATACATGCAGATGATTGACATCTTGGTTCCTTACCTGTTAACATAGCTGACTTCGTGATTACTGTCACCCAAGTCTGCTTCTGCTTTACTAGTCTCTCCAGCAAGGTAGTGACCTATGTAGCTGGTGAGTTCTAGATGATAAGTCAACGGGGGCGTGACCACAATGTGACTGACCATTTGACCATACTATGAGGGCAACGAAGCAAAACCACCACCTGACCTAGCCTAACAAAAGTTAATTCCCACAAAACTTAGGCTAAAGGAAGGGAAGTCCGCCTCAGGCGGTCGACCCTACAACCATAAATCAATACAAGAAATTAAAAGCTCACCTAACCATTTTCTACAGGATAGGATGAGTGCTACTTCCTGCCCCCAACACAGTGTCTGCGGCGACGTGTGGCCCTAGCGAATAGCAGTTCTCGTATGTCGTCTTCACATTCCGCAGGTAGTGTGAAGCGAATACCGAGTTGCTACGCCAAAAGGTGGCATTCAAAATGTCACTGAGTGCCATGTTCTTTTGGATGGCTACCGAGGTAGAGATAGCCCTCACTTTGTGAGCATTCACTTTCAACAGCTTCATGTCACTGTCTTCAAAAGATGAATGCGCTTCCTTGATGGTGTCCCTCAAGAAGAATGCCAGAGCATTCTTAGACATTGGCTAGTCTGGTTTTCTGACCGAACACCACAAGTTGCTAGAAGGACCTCGACATTCCTTCGTTTTCCGCAAATAGAATTTGAGAGCCCTGACAGGGCATAGGACTCTCTCTGGCTCCCGTCCAATGATTTCGGCCATACCCTTAATCTCAAAGCTCTTGGGCCAAGGGTTGGACGGATTCTCGTTCTTAGCCAGAAACGTCGGGCTCAATGAACAAACGGCATTATGCCCCTTAAAGTCAACGTGCTTGCTGATGGCTTGAATTTTGCTAACTCTCTTCGCCATCGCCAGAGCAGTTAGGAAAACAGCCTTTCTGATAACGTCCCTTAGTGACGCAGCATGAAGAGGTTCAAAACGACTGGACATCAGGAACTTTAGGACTACGTCCAAGTTCCATGACGGCACCTTAGGTTGAGGTACCTTCGTGGTCTCGAAGGATCTTAAGAGATCGTGAAGGTCTTTGTCGTTTGCTAAGTCCATGCCTCTATGTCTCAAGACTACAGACAGCACACTTCTGTAGCCTTTGATCATCAGGACTGCCAGCTTCAAGTCCTTCCTCAGGTAAAGTAGGAAGTGAGCTATTTGGTTCACAGAGGTTGTGGTAGAGGAAATGCCCTTCTTTCTGCACCAACTCCTGAAAGTGGCCCACTTCGATTGGTACACTGCAAGAGAGGAAGCTCTCCTTGCATTGGCAATAGCTCTTGCCACAGGTCTTGAAAAGCCTCTCGCTCTGGCCAACTTTTGGATAGTCTGAACGCAGTCAGACTCAGAGCGGGGAGGTTTTTGTGGTACCTCTCGAAATGGGGCTGTCTGAGTAGATCTATCCTTGATGGAAGCATCCTCGGGAAGTCTACTACAAAGGACATGACCTCTGTGAACCATTCTTTCGCAGGCCAGAACGGGGCAATCAATGTCATTCTCGTCCCTTCTGACGCTGCACACTTTCTCATAACTTCTCCCAGGATCTTGAATGGGGGGAAGGCATACAGGTCCATCCCTGTCCAGTCCCAGAGAAGGGCATCTATCGCTACTGCTCCTGGATCGAGCACCGGGGAGCAGTACAGCGGAAGTCTCTCTGTCCTCGAAGTTGCAAAGATGTCTACGAGAGGACGTCCCCATAAACCCCACAGCTCTTGGCACACTTCCTGGTGAAGAGTCCATTCAGTCGGCAGCAGTTGACCTTGCCGACTGAGGAGATCTGCACGGACGTTCTTGACGCCTGCGACGAACCTCGTAAGGATTGTTATGTCCCGTGCTTTTGCCCACAACAAGATCTCTCTCGCTAGAGTGAACAGGGACCGAGAGTGTGTTCCTCCCTGTTTCTTGATGTAGGCCAGAGCTGTGGTGTTGTCCGAGTTGATCTGGACTACTTGATGTGAGACTTTGTCTTGGAAGAACTGGAGTGCCAAAAAGATGGCCACCAGCTCTTTCAGGTTCATGTGCCAGGACACCTGTTCCCCTCTCCAGGTGCCTGACACTTCTTCCCCCCCTAGTGTTGCTCCCCACCCCGTGGTGGACGCGTCGGAGAACTACACTAGGTCGGGGCTCTGAAGCTTGAGGGAAAATCCCTCCGACAGCTTTGCAGGATCGAGCCACCACCTTAGGTGATCCTTTACCTCTCTCGGGTTCTTCAAGATCGCATCGACATTCTCCTTGTCCTTCCAGTTCTCTGTCAGGAAAAACTGGAGAGGTCTGAGGTGTAGTCTCCCCAAGGAAACAAACTTCTCCAGCGAGAAAATGGTCCCCAGCAGACTCATCCATTCCCTCACCGAGCATGATTCTTTCCTTAGGAACACTGACACTTTGTCTAAGCCTTGCTGCTGACGTTCCTGGGACGGAAAAGCTCGAAAAGCCACTGAATCCATCTGAATCCCCAGATACACAATGGACTGCGTTGGGATCAGATGTGACTTTTCGAAATTCACCAGAAGTCCCAGGGACTTCGCCAAAGTTAAAGTTGAGTGAAGGTCCTTCAGACACCGTGCTTCCAAAGAGGCTCGAATGAGCCAGTCGTCTAGATATAGAGAGATTCTGATGTTTGCAAGATGAAGCCACCTCGCCACGTTCTTCATTAAAATCGTGAAGATCATCGGGGCCGTGCTCAACCCGAAGCAAAGAGCCCTGAATTGGAAAACTTTCCCTCTCAGGACAAACCGCAGGTACTTCATCGACTGGGGATGGATCGGGACGTGAAAATAGGCGTCCTGAAGATCTAATGACACCATCCAATCGCCTGGTCTTAAGGCCCCAAGAACTGACTGAGGCGTCTCCATCTTGAACCTTTGTTTCTCCACAAAAAGATTCAGACTGCTTACGTCTAAAACTGGTCGCCAACCTCCCGACTGTTTTGGCACCAGGAACAACCTGTTGTAGAAGCCCGGGGATTCTAAGTCCATGACCTGTTCCACCGCTCTCTTTTCGAGCATTTGCTCAAGCAGATCGTATAGAATCTGCTGCTTCTCCTGATGGTAAGTGGGTGACAGATCCCTGGGTGTCGTTAACAGCGGAGGCGGCTTCAGGAAAGGAATCTTGTATCCTTGCTCTATGACGTCGAGCAACCAGATGTCTGCATCTCTCTCTCTCCAGGCTTTTGCGAATAAACGAAGCCTGGCTCCTACTGGTGACTGAAGGACTGCAGTCTCATTTTTTACCCCTGAGCTTAGAAGGGGCTCTGCCTCTGGGAAGATCTCTTCCTCGAGAAGACAGTCTCAAGGAAGCTCCGCCTCGAAATGGCTTCTGCTTCTTAGAAGCTTGTATTCGCGAAGACGTCGAAGGGACTGCAGGACGTCTAGAACACTGTGCTAGAAGGTCTTGTGTAGCCTTCTCTTGCAGGCTGACGGCCAGATCTTTGATCATAGCCTGGCGAAAGAGATGGCTCGAAAGAGGGGCAAACAGCAACTCTGCCCTCTGCGAGGGAGAAACCGACTTCGCAGTGAAATTGCAGTAGAGCGCTCTCTTTTTTAAGAGCCCTGTACAAAAGTGCGAAGCCAGCTCCTCCGAACCATCCCTGAAGGCCTTGTCCATATACGCCAGAACGCTGGACAGCTCCCCCAGGCTAATCGAGTCCAGACTACGAGACTGTGTAACCAGGACCCCCAAGCACCAGTCCAAAAAATTAAATACCTCCATCGTACAGAAGAGTCCTTTAAGATGGTGGTCTAGTTCAGAAGGTGTCCAAGCCACCTTCACCGACGAAAGGAGAGACCTCCTCGGTGCGTCAACCAGGCTGGCAAATTCACCTTGGGCAGAGGAGGGAGCTCTCAGTCCGACGTCCTCCCATGTCTCATACCAAATACCTGCCTTGCCGTTAAGTCTTGACGGAGGCAGGGCAAAAGAGGTCTTGCCTTGTGCTTTCCTCCACTCCATCCAGTCATGGACCTTCTTAAACGCTCTCTTGGTCGAAAGAGAAGTCCTCATCTTCACGAATCCCGGAGTCTTGCTGGATTTCGAAGAAGATAACTGAGAAGGAGAGCGAGGGGCCGAGGGTTGGAATTTATCTCCAAACGAAGCACAGAGTAAGCGGACCAAGACTTGGTAGTCAGAAGACGCTGACGTTGAAGGTTGTTCTTCGACTGCTTCCTCCGACGAGCTGCTCACTTCTCCCTCTTCTGCAGGAGCGGCAGAGGAGACCACCGAAGGAAGAGGTATAAGGCATTTAGGGCCAATTTTCAATAAGGAGCGCTGCTGAGAAGACGAGTTCAGAGTACAAGGTTGTGCGTCTTCCAAAACAGCCTCAGCAGGTTCAGGAGCAGATGCGAAAGCTTCATGAAGAGCGTCTAGATGGGAGTCACGACGAACGTCCTGTAGTCGGCGAGAGTTTTGAGAAGCGTCAAAAAGAGCGTCCGAGCGTCGGCGAGCGTCCATTTCAGCGTCCTGACGAGCGTCCAGAAAAGCGTCACGCTGGGCGTCCTGACGAGCAGCTCGTGACGAAGCCGAATGCAAAGCGTCCAGCTTAGCAGCTTGAGAAGCGTCCAGCTTAGCCGCCGAACTAGCGTCATGCTTAGCAGCAGACGGAGCGTCCCTCAGGGACGAGCGAGGGGCGTCTTGGCGAGCTGCTTGACGAAGCGAAGCAGCTTGCACGGCGTCAAGCTTAGCAGCTTGAACGACATCCTGCCTAGCAGAAGAGCGAACGTCACGTTCCACATATGGAGCGTCACGAAGAGAGGAGAGGGGAGCGTCTTGGGGAGCAGGAAAACAATCCTTGCTACGAGAGTAACGACATTCCTTCCTCTCGACAGAACGTTTGGGGAGACCAAGAGGAGAAGGCGAGGGGGACTGTATGGACCTCTTGATAGGCAGTCTATCATCCTTCCTCCGACGACGCGGCTCTGCCTCTCTCTCGGCAAGCAACGAAGCAAGTTGTTGCTGCATTGAAAGGATGATCTTCTTTGTCGGAGAAGACTCCTTCTCAGGGGAAGGGCTGATCCTGTGAACAGACGAGGGGCGAGGGGACACCTTCTTCCTTCTCACGTGGACCGCAACAGTTCTTTCCCTGGAGCGACTGGGGCGCTCAAAAGCGTCATCATCAGATGACGTCCTGGTCTTCTTTTGTGGAGGAAAGGCAGCAAAACTCTCCGGAGACGACCACAAAGCAGCAGAAGAGAAAGGACGTGAAGCGTCCTCCTCTCTGAGACCAAAGACGACGGCCGCCTGTGTGACATCTTGCGTCTTTGTTCTCTTTTGCGGTGGAAAGTCGTCAAAATGTTCAGGCGACAACCGCAAAGCAGAAGGAGCGAGAGGACGTGAAGCGTCCTTCTCTGAGAAACCAAAGACGACGGCCGCCTGTGCGACATCTAGCATCTTTGTTCTCTTCAGAGGGCGCGAGTCCTTCCGGGAGCTCCAACCCCTGTGCGGGGAGGACGCCTCGGATGACGAGAAGCACTCCTGAAGATACGTGCACGAGCACGCTCCTTGGCAGCCCTGGGAAGCGTCAACAGGTCCTGCCGAAGGGACGCCAGATCGGTGGGGAGCCCCCGTAACCCTCCTTCGGCTTTCGACTTGCCCACTCCCTGATTCCTGGGAGTCCGGCAGAGGTCCAGGCCTAGAGGCATTATAGGGCCGATCTGACGCCCCCTCCACAACACTAGGGGCACTATCACTGCACTTCACTGCACTATTATCACTTCTACCTTCCAAGGCGAGCACTTTGGATTCTAGATTACGTAGAGACTCTAGAATCACAGACAGGGCATTACCCTCCACAGACACCATTTCAGGGCCCGAAGGCAACATTACAGGTTTAGGAGTTGCAAAATCTACTGGAGGGGTAGCAGGAGAAACATTACTGCCCTGACGTCTACTGCCTGACACACTCCTGGAGGAAGACCTCCTGATCCTATCATGCTCTAACTTGCGCACATAGGACTCGTATGCCTTCCAACCCGAATCAGACAGACTTTCACACTCCTTACAACGATCATCAATCATACACACATGTCCCCTACAACTCGTGCATAATGTGTGGGGGTCTACCGAAGCCTTCGGTAGCCTCACCTTACATTCTTCCATACAACACACACTGACACTAGCCGAACTAGATCCAGACGTCTTAGTTAAAGGAAAAAGTAAGCCAAAATAAAAAACAGTCCACAAATAGCGTGTGCCTAGCCACAAATCCAAGTTCAATAACCAAAAGACAATCAGGATACTTAAGTAGCAAAGAAGTTTCAAAATCCTAAGACGGAGGTGCTGAAAACAGGTGTTGACAGTACCGGCGACAGTAAAAATCTGAATAGAAAATGGGAATGGTTCCTGATACCTGCCTCCCAGCGGCGGGAATGGGTACTAACCACCTGACTCCCACTACGTGTGTCGCAAGTTTTGAAATTCTGTCGGACTTCGGAGAATACAGCTATATATATATCTGACAGGTAAGCGTCATGAACAAAACATTGCTTACAGCCTTTGAGTATTATAAAGCCACCATTGACTTTTAAAACAGGGAGGGGACTAGGATTGTACTTTCCTACTATTTTCTTAATAACTGTCCAGATCTTGGTCATAGGTGTTTTCCAGGTAATTGTTGACATAAAAAGTACCCATGATTCTCGTCTCGCATGTTTTATTTGCCATCTGAATTTGGCTTGAGCCTTTTAAAAGGAGATCAAGTAGTATTCACATCGACGTCTTCTGTACCTAGTAAAAGCTGCTCTCATGGCTTTATGTCATATTTTGCATTGCGCATTCCACCATGGAACAGGCTTCCGATGCAATTTTCCACTGGTTTTTGGGATTGCCTTTTCTGCCGCAAACATAAAAATCATTGTTAAGTAGAACACTGCTTCCCCTATTGTTGGCATATCTTTTGCATCTAGTTCAATATAACAAAGTTCCTGGAAAAGGAGCCAATTTGCTTTATTGGTACACCACCTAGGCGTTCTGTATACTGGCTCATATTTCTCAGTTCTGATGACAATTGGAAAATGATCACTACCGTATAGATCATCCAATACCTCCCAGTTGAAGTCAATGAATGTATCAGAACTGGTGATAGATAAGTCAATGCATGAAAATGTACCAGTCTAAATGTGAAAATGGGTGGGTTTTTCAGTGTTCAAAAGGGTCATAACTGAATTTTCTATTGATGATAAGATAAGGTTTCCTCTTTGATTTGTTAAAATGTCAACCCAAAGTTCATGTCTACCATTAAAGTCTCCCAATATAAGAAATGGTCGAGGTAGCTGTTCATACAAGTGCGTTCACTGTCGTTCAAGTATTGGGTTATTAGGAGGGAGATACAATGAACAAATTGTGTACGTCTTTTTTAAGTGAATTTTGACAGCTACAGCTTTTAATTGAGTTTGCAACTGTATTTTTGAGTGAGCAATATCTCATCTTACAAGAAGAGCACTTCCACCCAAATTTCCCCTGTCATGGGAATAGGGAGTGGAATGCAAAAAACTCTTTAGGAGTAAGCATTTTGTTGTTGCTTACCATAATCTCTTGTAGCGCTAAGCATACTGGGTTATACATATTAATCAAACATAATATCTCTTCAAATTTAGCGCGAAGTCTCTGGCAGTTCCATTGTAATATAGCAGAGAAAGTACCTTATTTTCTAAAAGATGATCCCCTGTCCAAGATCGTTTTGTTATGTTTTTTCTTTGTAGATGACATCTGAATTTTATGACGGACTTTTGGTACAGTTCCAGATGTCGAAGGAGTATTTAGAGGGTCATTTGAATGTACCAAGTGATTACTTATGATGGTATTTGAAACAGCAGTATCTTTAGTAGTATATTCGACCCTTGTATCTGGTTTATCATTTTCAGCTAGTCTAGTTTTATTGTCTAAACCAAGCTGAACTGAGTTTAACATTTTGTTTGCCTTAGGTTCTACATTTGTTGCTGCTGCGTTGTAAGATATGATAGTGGGATATGACTCCTCATTTTCAATTAATTCAGATGTTCCATGAGGGTCAGCTGAACCATAAGATGATGAAGGTTTACTCATATTTTTTTCTGACTAACTTTTTCTGGGGGGTGTATCCCCTTTCTCAAGGTGCTTAACTTTTGATTCAGGCATTGTTACAGACTCTTCCCTTAAAGTCCTCTTGTTGACAATTGTACCAGCATCCATTTTTTCTTCTTTAGCTTCATTGGACTTTTTCAGATTCAATTTCTTTTGTCTTTCCCCATTTCCTATTACTGCATCTACAAATGACTTCTGGGTGTTGAATTTCTGCAGTCTTTTGCCTTGCGTCTTTAAAGGTAATGTGCTCTTGAGTCTTGATAAAAAGTGTTTCTTTTTCAATGGTATACTTGATACATGATTTATGTGCTGCATTATGGTCTCCCCCACAATTAGGGCAGCATGGAGTAAGCTAACTATTCCCATTTTCTTTTCTTCCACAGTTAAAGCATATAGCTGGTTCATTTCTTTCTTTTTTCCGGCATGTTGTAATAAGATGGCCAAACATTTGTCAATGGAAACACCTTCTGGGAGCGGGAATATATTATCTGACTGGCAAGTGAAGACATGCAGCTTTCAGAAATTTAGGGAGTCTCAAACAATCAGAGGTGAGTATCAAAGTTGGCGTTGGATGTAACATTCCCCATATTTTTTTCTTGATTCGTCAAACATCAACCACCTTTTGATCAGCAAATTCTTTTCGGAGAGTGTCCTCAGAATAATGTAAGTTCAGTACTATACACTACTCCTTTAGACTGATTCATCGTTTTGTGAGGAGTGCATTTTGCTGCACTTCCCTCTACAGCACTAATAGATAGTAACTTTCTACTTTCATCTGGTGATGAAACTTCTACAAGCAAGCTTCCTTCACCTTGAGACGCTATCTTTGGTTCTCTGCCAATACATTTCACAATATCTCTATAGACATCAAATATATTCAATTCTTTTATGTTTTTGTTGAGGTCAAGGGAAAGGTATTTGTTATATGTCTCAGGTTCTTGAGATCCAAGTAAAATTCCAATATCATGATTAGCATTCATATTTCTATTATTAAATCTACTATTCTTTCCTCTGTTCTGAACTACATAAGGGTTCGTAGTAACAATCAAAGAATCTTTGTTTTCATTGGAGGAGGTTGGAGATGGCAAAGGGAGGTCCTTATCCAAGCCTAAGGTTGTCAACGGTGCCAAAGAGTCGGGGGATCCAGGGGACAGTGTACTAGACATATTATTCATGGGAGTTTGAAGGGGAAAAAAAAGGGGGGGGAAAACACACATACACACACAACAACTGCTTGGGAAGACCAACAAGGGATCGCGGACTAAACAGGGTTCGACATTCTCCACCAATGGCACACGAAGAAGTTGCTTCCCCAAGGTCTGCTCCATACCCTACCCTTTCGGGATTGCACCAATATGCTTGCAGTGGCCCAGGTATAAGCCAATCTGCCTGCTGGGAGTTCTGCCCCCCCTAATGGGGACAGACTCCCCACTCCAAACATATTGGTGGGCTTCCTGACAAAAGCCAGGAGTCCCATCCCAAAAACCAGCCCCCCCCTGGATTCCGATGGGCTGATCCCTGGAGATGGTTCCGCCCTTAAGTAGCAATGGGAAAATCCCATCACCATCTCTTGGGTCCAAACCTTATCCCTTAAACGCCGAATGGACGTATTAAACGTCGAGTCAAAATGTCTCCCATATGCCGAATGGACGTACCATACGTTGACTCAAAAATTTTTTTTTTTTAATTCGCGGAAAAATACTTATAGGCCTACCAGCCTAAAACTTTTGAATCACGCGCCTTGGGGGATGCTGGGAGTTCACGGATCGAGGTGTTGTTTTGTTTACAATCGTTACGCAGGCGCGCAAGCGCGAATTTCTTTCTTGCCGCACTAAAAAGTATCTGTGACACATCTCGGAAATTATTTCGTCACTTTGACATAATTTTTGTACCATTTTAAATTAGCCTTTACATGGAGTATTATATATGAAAATGTGCGCATTTTTATGTAGAATACAACAAAAAAATACTCATGATTGTAGCTTTTATCAGTTTTGAGATATAATCATATAAATAACGATAAGTGCCAAAATTTCAACCTTCGGTCAACTTTGACTCTACCGAAATGGTCAAAAAACGCAATTGTAAGCTAAAACTCTTATATTTTAGTAATATTCAATCATTTACCTTAATTTTGCAACTAATTGAAAGTCTCTAGCACAAAATTTCGATTTATGGTGAATTTATGAAAAAAAATTTTCCTTACGTCCGTCCACACGGTAACTCTTCCGAAAAAAATCATACATGCGATTGTGGTAATGTTTGCACCATTTTAAAATTAGCCGTTACATAAAGTTTTATATATGGAAATGTGTGCAATTTCATGCACAATACAACTAAAAACAACCCATGGTTGTAGCTTTTATCAGTTTTGAAATATTTTCATATAAAAAATGATAAGTGACAAATTTTCAACCTTCGGTCAACTTTGACTACCGAAATGGTCGAAAAACGCAATTTTAAGCTAAAACGCTTATATTCTAGTAATATTCAAGCATTTAACTTCATTTTGCAACAAATTGGAAGTCTCTAGCACAATATTTAGATTTATGGTGAATTTATGAAAAAAATAACATTTTCTTTACGTCCGCGCAGTAACTCTTCCAAAAAAATCATACATGCGATTGTGGTAATGTTTGCACCAAATCTCCGAAATGTGTACGTCCCATTCTCGGAATATTTGCTCCATTTCATATTAGGCATTTCATAGAGTTTTATATATGAAAATGTGCGCAATTTCATGTAGAATAAAACGAAAAATATTTGAAGGTTTTAGCTTTTCTTATTTCCGAAATAATTGCATATAAAAAATATATGTATAAAAAAATTCGACATTCGGTCAACTTTAACTCGTCAGATATGGTCGAAAACTGCAATTGCAAGCTAATACTCTTACAGTATAGTAATATTCAATAATTTGTCTTCATTTTGAAAGAAATTGGAAGTCTCTAAGACAATATTTAGATTTATGGTGAATTTTTGAAAAAAATATTTGTTTACGTCCGCGCGTTACGAATTCATGCATTATTTTGTGATAATATTTTCTGTGTTGCTTTTATCGTTTTACAAGGTGTTATATACCAAAATGATCGCAATTTAGTGTACATTAAAACAAAAAAAAAGTAACTTGTTACCTTTAACCGTTTTGCGCACAGCGCGATTTGAATACAATTATATATGAAATTTCGTTTTTGCGCTATCATATATCGCATTATTTATATATGATGATAATTTTTTTCCTTTTTGATGGTTGCATACTAAACTTCAGCCAATGAAAAAAAAAGAAGCCAAAAATGAACTCTTAATCTTGAAAACTAAGCGCGCTGTGATTTTTTGAAAAAAGTATTGTATTTTTTCCGCTTCCGCGCTCACTCTGAAACAACCTACGGCACACGGGAGACATATTTTTTTTACTGCTTCGGCGTTTAAGGGTTATTGGGTGGCGACTCACCACCACAACTCCCACAATTAGCTTCAAATGCAAACCTCCTCCAAACCACGAACCCCTCCCAGACTCACCCAAGCAGTAAAATTTTTTGAAAGTGGAAATGTCCACGCTACTTAATGCCAAAGGTTTTGTAGGCGTTCCGTCAGGATCCGGCCTTCGCAAACTTGAAGGCAGAATCCCTTACCCCCTCACCACGTGAAGGAACTGTAGCCCAAGGAAGTACAGTAATCCCTCGCTACTTCGCGCCTCAAGTTTCGCGCCCTCAGTGCATCGCGGATTTTTCAAAAATATTCATCAAAAATTCAAATTGAGAAAAAATGGCGCGGGCGCTAGCAGAAGGCAGAGAGAGTACATTAGAACATCAGGTACCAACACGGAAATGGCGCGTAACTCAAAATTCACCTCTCTGATTCGCTGGCCATCTCGGCTCTTGAATCTCGCAAGCTGATTGGCCGAGCCGCCGAGACGCGTTAGCCAGCATCCAGCATCCCACCCTGCCGAGCGCCCAGCGAAGGAAGACCGCATTCATTGTTCTCTCGCGCTCGTGTCACTACTCTTGCCACATGAAAGTTTTAGCTGTATTTTTGTGCTTTCTTTGTGCAAAATAGTGCTTGTGACGCCCTTGAAAATGGCTCCTAAACGTCATACACCCTCTACATCCTCTGGTGAACCCAAGAAGAAGAGAAAAATGATGACGGTGAACGAAAAAGTGAAGTTATTGGACATGCTTAAGGCAGGCAGTAGCTATGCGTCTGTTGCCCGCATGTACGGACTGAATGAGTCAACAGTTCGCTACATAAAAAAAGACGAATTAAAAATCTGTAAAACTGCCTCAATAACGTTCTCCAAGGACACTAAGCACGTTGTGACTCGTCGTAATAAGAAGATTGTGCAAATGGAGAATGCATTATCAGTGTGGATAACGGACTGTCGGGAAAAGAAGGTTAGTCTCGATACTAACATGATTCGCACAAAAGCCAAAACCCTTTATGATAGCCTCGTTCCTGAAGGGGGATCAAACGAAGATGACGATGATGGTGATGACGACGATGAAGATGATCCTGCCCCACGAGAAAAACGTGGTTTTGTTGCCAGCAAGAGCTGGTTCAAGAAATTCAAGAGGAGGTTTGGCCTTCGCAGCGTTCCGTTGTTTGGGGAGGCCACCTCGGCAGACCAAGAGGCAGCTCATCGTTACGTCGAGGACGAGTTCTCGAAATTAATTAAAGAGGGCGGCTATATCCCGAAGCAGGTGTTTAATAAGGATGAAACTGGCCTCTTTTGGAAGAGAATGCCGTCCCGGACGTTCCTTTACAAGGACGAAGTGAAGAAGCCAGGGTTCAAGGCCCACAAAGACAGAGTCACTCTGCTCATGTGCGGGAATGCTGCAGGCTTCATGCTCAAGGCCAGCTTAATTTACAAGTCACTGAATCCTCGTGCTTTGAAAAATAAAAACAAAGCCTAGCTGCCCGTCTACTGGATGAGTAATAAGAAGGCATGGATAACTAAAGCCCTCACACTCAATTGGTTCGTGAACTGCTTTATCCCGCAGGTGAAGTTATACCTCGCGGAAAATGGGCTGCCCTTTAAGGTCCTCCTCTTGATGGACTGTGCAGGAGGACATGCAACGGACCTGCATTACGACTGAATGCAAGTTGGAGAAAATTGTGGCCAGACGTCGTTCATGACTATAAGGGATTTACGCCAGATGAAGTTCATCACTCCGCCGTAGATAAGGCTGTGAGGCTGGCGCGGTTGGTAGCCAACGAAGGTTTCTCCGACATGACGGCAGAAGACGTCAACTCACTGATCGACTGCCACTCAGAGCCCCTAACCGACGAGGACCTCGTCGAAATGACAAGATCGGTGAGTGAGGAAGAAGAAGAGGCAGATGGCGACGACGACGAACCTGAGCAACGTGGCCTTACATTGGAAAATCTGCAAGAGCTCTGCAACATGGCACGGGCTATGCAACAAAGGGCACAAGAAATCGATGACAACATGGTCAGAGCCATCGAATTCAGTAACCGTATTGACGGTGTTATGGCGTTGTACAAGGGCATCTTTGCTCAGATGAAAAAACAACGTCAACAACTTCCCATCACGATGTTCCTGGTGCGCCGAAAACCTCCTGCAGAAGTGTTGGATACTACTCCTCCTGCTGCCTCTCCGGCTTCCTACTAAGACACTACATTGCCTCCTGCTGTTTCTCCAGCTCTATCGGAAGCTGCCGTCGGTGATCCCCCGCCTCTAACAACTGACGATGAGGCGTCACCTGAGGAGCAGTAAAGCTCTCATTAACCTGTGCAGTATAAATTCCTCTTGAGGGGTTTTCACCCTCCAATCATACTGCACAGGTGTTTCATCGTCATTTATCAAGATCATCGTCATTGATAGAGGTGAGTTATGTATCTTGTTATAAGAATATACAGTTATTATTTACATATACATGTATACATGTACAAAAAAAATTTACGTATACGTACTACGCATTTAAAAAATAGGGGGACCCTACTTCGCTGTTTTTCACTTATCGAGGTCGGTTCTGGCCCCCATTAATAGCGATAGGTGAGGGATTACTGTAGAGGGAATAGGAGAGGAGGATCAGATACTCTCAACCCTCCTAGCAGCGCTGCTGCTGGGAGGGGGTGACCAAACCATGGATGTGACATGGGTGTGAGTCTAGGAGAGTGCGACTGCTATGACGAGATGCTTTCCCGAGGAGAATGCAACAGTTCTCGTTACTGTAGCAGCGCTGGTCGAAGCTGCCCCCATGCTGCTTGCCAAGAACATGCATCATTCTCATGATGCACCCCAGCCCCTCTTTGATGCCGAAGCCTCTAGCGAAGAGGTCTGTACAGGGGACCTCCTCTTAGCTTCTCCACATACCCTATCCCAAGAGACAGGTACATCAACCATGGCTCCTGACAAAGAACCAAGCTTGGTTTTTGCAGGTGGGTCCAAGCCATAGCTTGGTCCCTTCTCTCACCCTGTGCCACTGTAATGATGGGCTGCTGACCCTCTGTCACTCTGTGGATACACGACTTCCCTTGGGAGGCTGTACATTTGGAGGAACTCGCGAACGAGTCTCTGCCCCACAGGCAGCATCCTTGGAACGAGGGACTGGAGGACGAATCGTGGTCTGAGCTTCAGAGGCTCCGAGACTCTAGACCCTGGGGAAGGAGTCTCGGTTTCCTCTCCCTTAAGGAGTGGGAGAGCTGACGAGAGAGCCAACTGCCTACCCCCAGGAGGGAGGATGCAGATTAGAAGCCTCAAGGCAAGGTTTCTTAGGAGACGGAGAGGCTACCTTCCCCTTCTTAGGCCGTGAAACCTTTGAAGGGGGAGGTGAGGAGACAGCAGACGATGACAAAGATGAAGATGATGACACCTTCTTCGATCTCTTCTTCAACTTCCTCTTGAACAGCTTCTCCAGGATCGTAGTCTGGGCTACCCAGGGAACATCAGCTACTCCGGTACCGAGAGCAGAGGCAGGAGCAGGTCTGGGAGCAGGAACAGGGCAGCAGCAGAGACAGATCCTGTCACAGGAACAGGGCCAGGTTCATGGGCATGAGCAGCGGTAGGCATGATGGCAGGCACGGCTGGCGCTGGCATACCTGTCATTGCCATGGGAGACAAAGGAGAAGCAGGAAACCTGGATACTGCCAATGGTGGTACCCCAAAAGTAGGAGGGGGAGGCACTGGGGGCATTGGAAGGTGGATGGATGGCATATGTTGTTGGGCACCCACCAACACCAAAGAGGAGACACTCGTGGGGTTATGAGACCATATCAAGTGTGGAAGCACGTAGTAGCCGGGCTGGGTCAATGTAGCCATGGTGGTGGTGACTACGGCATGAGTAACAGGCCTGCTGGATGCTTGGTTCAGATGAGCCATCAGTGCCTCTAAAGGCGGTCTCACCTGCAGAAGACAGTCGGGTTGGGGGGTTCCTCCTTGCTCCGAAGGAGTGCCTTAGAAGTGAGCCGAGATCCTAAGAGGAGCGTTAACTAGGTCCACAGCCAGAGACCAGCCCCCCTTTCCCTCTTGACTCGTTGGAGAAGGGGAGAGAGAGGCCTCCACCGAAGGGTTGGCAGAGAGTACAAGACGGTTGCCAGGAGAGAGGTAGGAAGACAAAGGATTAAGATTCGTTATGTTTAGAGTGGTTGGGGGCATATTACTACCCACCACGGGTTTAGGTTTCCTAACATATCTCCTCCTGGCAAACTTCCCTCACTGGGATGCGGACCAAAGGGAACACTCCGCAAACATCACTTCACCGTGACACTCACGCCCCCACACCAGCAGGAAGTACAAAGGGAGTGAAGATCTACATCTAAGGAAGTGCGGACCTTCCTCCACTGCTTGCTGTCTACCCTGGGGCAGCACCAGCTGGGGGAGGAGGGCAACATAGGTTGCAATGACAGGTTGGCTGAGTATTAAGTTCAAACACTTATATAACCAAATACACAAGTAAAAGGAACAATCCTACCGGGATAGAAGATCGAAGAAAACAGCAAACAACAGTTGGGTAGAGAGCGGTAATAACATGTCCTTCCACACCAACAGCTGAAAGCAAATTGATATGTTTATGTCAGGTCGGAGGGAGCACCAATGACCAGACCGGTAGTTAACCACAGAACCGCCTTGTTTGAAGATTTCAGCAGCCATGTCCAGGCTACTCCTCAAGCATTTTCTATTGTAATGGACTGACGGTTTGTATATCATGTAGGAACAAATTAATGCTACAATACAGTTTACATAAATTGAATTAAATTTGCTTTTGTAACAAAGTATAACCAGGATAAGCAGCAAGGTACACTCTATTCAACAAAGCCTGCATGAATTAAATGGTTTTAAAATAGAATTTATGAAGATTAAATTTACAAAACCTCAAAAATATTAGTGACGGTTATGGAAGTAGCAACCCTCTCTATAAAATGACAATTTGTCTAAAATTGCATTTTTCCTAACTAAAACCTGAGGTCCTTTTACAATAGGAAGGTAACTAGCGGCAGCTGGACGGTCGTAAGCTTCGAACAAGGGAGTTCGGTAGTTAACTGCTTGTCCGACAGTGCGCGCGCAGCGTGACTGGCAGGTGAAGAATCACTTTTGCTTTAGGCCCAGGCAAAAAACGCTGAGTGAGGGGTGGCATGAGGTGAGACTATATGTAAAAGGACCTCAGGTTTGTATAGTTAGGAAAAATGCAATTTTGGACAAATTGTCATTTGTTCCAGTACGATATACAAACCTTTCGGTCCTTTTACAATAGGAAGACTCACTTCTTGGTGGGAGGATTCTGAGTCTTTTGAGAACAGACTGGTGTTCGCCCAACCTTGGATTGCCTCCCTGGTCGT